>NW_026887699.1:0-90741 GCF_032173495.1 Musca vetustissima | reverse complement strand
GAAATGAGATTTATATATAGCTCCTATATATTTTTGCTTCCGATTTTATGTAAATTGTGCACTAAAGACCCAAAGTTTGTCCGATTGCCACACAATTATGTACAATACAGAAGTTAATATAAGATAATCTCTGCCATTCTCATTGAAATCGGTTCAGATTTTGATATAGCTTCTACATATATATTTTCGTCCAATTTTACACAAAATTGACACAAATTTTGCACAACGTTCTAAAGTTTTGAAATTTGGAAAGTGTAGAAATCGGTTCAGATTTTGATAGAGCTTCTATATATATTTTCTGCCGAGTTTTGGTAATTTTGTCCCATTGTAAGAAGCAACCGTATATCTGAACAAATGAAAAATTTAGTATAGGTTGCAGAATTCGACGTCTATTAGCATTCATCTGTTGAATATACCCAAAGTGGTGAAGGGTATCATATAGTCGGCCCCGCCCGACTTTTCTACTTTCCTTACTGGTTATAGATGTTTCTGTAATATTTCAATTCCATTTCGTAAGTATTTCGTGTATAACTTTTTAAATTTTTAAGACAATATTATAAAAAAGTGGTTAACTACGATGGGTATTATTATAGAAATATTTAAAAATATAATGTTTTTTACAGAACTGATCGAAAAAAATGAAAAAAACTATAAAAAGTACATTCGGGGTACATTCGGCATTTTAAAGTGGGACACATTCGGGCATATACAGATTGTGCAATATTATTTCCTTAAAATGTTTTTGAGCTTGCCTTTAAAAATAATCCTTTAATATGGTTCGAAATTGCATATATAAGATCAAACGTGCTTGTACTGACGAAAATGCTATAGAAAACCCCTATTTCTGATGGTGTGTTCGACCTTGAGATGTAAACGTTCGCCGCTGGAAAATAAAGTCCTATAATTCAAACATTGTGTGGCGTTTTAAAACCACGTAGAGCCTTTAGAGGATCAGAATTTCAACCAGACTGATAGCGATGACAATTACCTGGCTATGGCTATGGTGCCGAATGTGCCCCATTAAAACCGTAGCTACGCCGGGTTGGGGCAAATTTGACTTTTTTTACAAACCTGTAAAATTTTTTAACTAATACTATTTTTTTATATCTTTTTGGTACTATTTTTTATAATTAAGTGTCAGAGGACAATAATCAGCCATAAAGTTGTTATATATGTTGAATAAGTACTGAGATATAGAGCTCTAAAAAAGAGTGCCGAAGGTACCCCAGTCTCCTCTATATTGTTTATAATTTAACAGACATACATAATTTGACTCAGAAAGTGATTGATTCTTTTGGCTGTTACAAACGTATGTACAAAGACAAGATACACTGTACCACAGTGTGGTACAGTGTTGACCTATATATTGAACGTTTTTTTCGAAAAAGTAAATAGCTGTTAAGAGATAATGTTTACTCTAGCTAGGAAAAACAGTCAGTAATGAAATATGTCAATTGATTAAAAATGATCAGCGCAAGAATAATTTTTTAGAAGGCGTGAGTGGAAAAATTGGACGTTTGCAGGGTTAAGAATCTCGAATGGCAAAGTACAGTCACCTCGGTAAAAACACTTAACATGGCATTTGTCTAGGTACCAAGGACCTATATGAACAATAGTATAAGAATGAGTATATTAACTGACAATATGAAATATCTGCTTCTAGTCACTTCGTTGGGAAAATGTGGCTAAAACGTTCTCATTGAGAAATGTTATATCAAAAATGTGTACCGATATGTTCCGTATTCAATATCAAAGGACCTAGGTCTAGGACTTTAAATCCTTACGTATATATAAAAGAATTACAATACCTTACAATATTTACCAATCACATCCGCAAATGATTACTATTTACTTTTGTAATATTGATTCATTAAAACATTAATTTTTCTATCTTCTTCATTACAGATGTCTAATTGCTAACCTTCCTAGTCCCATGAAAATTCACCCGAAATAGACGAAATCCGGACTTTAAATTACGTAGCAAACCAATTTTTGAAAAAACAACATACATAACATATCCTAGTAAGAGTTTCGGAGGAGATAACTCTGAAACCTTACATACACACACTGTCAAGAAATACGTCAAAACGAACATCATCATCATCAAACGGGAATAGCTGTAACGAACGAACGGCCGCAGCAGCAACAACAACACAATGAATGAAGAATGTTCAATCAAATTAAGGCCCATGTTGGCTTTACTAGTCATCCTTCTAAGTTCTTTGCAATTTAGTTATGTCACAGCACAATCGAATTATGTGCAACATGGTGATAGTGGGAATTATACAACCAATGGTCTGCCCGAAGAAGCAACACTCGATGGAAAGGTAAGATAGATATATGCAATTCTAAACACAGTACAAGCCACATAATCATACATACTTACATTCGTATGGGCAGCCGTCCACTGATGACTGCCAATAGAATTATGTCTACATTTTAAAGTGAATTTTACCATATTTTCATTGTTTACAACTAAAGTCATGACATGTTGTCCGATTTCATGGAAAATATCTTAACATGAAATAAGTAAATGCAATTGTTGTTGCTGTTCTTTGTATGCCTGTTTGCTTTCTTGTTACGGTGAATTTTCATCAGTATTACTTGGCTGCAGAGCCGTTGTGACCACGATCAGAAAGCTAGCCCATCCTTTAAAATGAAATCTTTGCATATGGGGATTTGTTCGGTTCAGTTATGCCTGGTAGGCGTATGTCATATAAGCTGGTAATATTAAACAAGACAGGGCCATAACAGAATCAACAAAAAATAACAGTTTACTTTTCACTATAAATTTTCTAATGTCATAGGAAATGTCCACGCCTGCAGAAAAAAAGATTGAAACGGTTGAAGATATTAGTATGTAACGGTATTCGATATACTTATTGTATACGATACTACTTGTAGTTGTCTGGCCATTAAATAGAGGACGTACGGCCATTTTAAAACGAGATTTCCTAATAGGAAATGTTCAACAAAAAATATATTTAACATTTGTTGGATTTCATGCATCCTTGTTTAAAATACTTTAAATGAGTTTAGATGAGAATATAAGCAAAGGGAATGTATAAAAGGAATTATATTTACAGCTCCTAAATGCCACATTTATTAACCAATTAATAATCATACCACATACATATATTGTCCTTTTCATTGATTTTCCTATTTGCCTAAAAGCTTTAAACCCTTTTTGTTAAAGATTTCGTATGAATCTTAACATGAACTATAAAAATTGATGAATCGTTATTAAAATATAATTTAATTGGGCTTCATAATTTATCGTCGAATGGAAAATATCACAAGACGTTCTGCATTTATTATATATATAAAATATATAAAAACTTTATAACCAGATTTTTATGTTCATTTCTAATTTTTAAGACGCACATGCAGTCAACAATACCTTTATTCGTTTTGTGGTACAACTGAATATTGCGTTTGTGGACGGCAATCATTGCATTGCGTAAGTACGTAGATTCGAGAGAAAAAAAAACAGGGTGAACCAATAGGCAATGTTTTTTTTCAGTCTTATGTATGAATAATATATTGATTTCGTTTCCCGTTTGCAACTCTAGAATAAATATATTTCCGACCTTTAAGGTAAGGTTATATTAAAGGATTAACGGCTATAATAAGCAGAGGCTTCATTCGGATACCATTTTCCATCCACTTTGAGGTGGATATTTAAAATACCATTAATGGCAAGCTATGTCATGAGAACGAAGAAACGTGTCCAAAAATCAAAATTAATAGGGATACCTCAAGTCAGGTTAAGAATGGTGGGAATTCAAAATAATACATTATAGAAAATTTTGTCCAAAATCCCAAATACTCCCAATAATGGGGGGTAGAGTTATATAAGAGCTATCATAGAAAGTGGACCGATATCAATCATTTTTGGTAGGGAGATTTACTACCCCATGGTAACTCAAATTCGGTTGAAAAACGAGTAAAAAATTCCAAATAAATATGGGAGCTATACCAAAACGGGGATCGATATATCCCATTTTCAATAGCAAACATCTTAGGAGTAATATATGTGCAAAGCATCTTAAGTATTACGAGCTCTATCGAGATTTCAACATAGAATTTTATTCTGATCAAAAATATATATAGAAGAAGGATTCAAGATTAAGATTGAAAAATGAAATCAGATATGTTTACATGTGTCTAAAAATAACCAACCAGATAGACTTTGAGGTTCTGCAACTAAGTACTTCACGCCATCTGGCTAGAGTTTTTTTTCAAGATTTCCCTACAGTAATGAACTGCCCTAGAATTAATAGGGACTTGAGTGCCTTAAGAGTCGCTTGTGACTCAACTAGTCAAGAATAATCGTTGAACCGATTATTCTTGACTAGTTGAGCTGCCTTCATGATTGTGCTTGAAACAAACCTTACAATGATTATTAATTTTGTGTGAGTTTTTGATGGAAATTTCATCACAGAAAACGCCTACACCTGTGCCTTCTTTCATCTTGGAATCTTCGACCGACCATCCAGAGGAGGTAATTAATGATGTCAAAATTGAGGTGGGAGGTTATGTAGTCACTAAAATTATTCATATTCACGGAGATATCACGCGTTAAGGAAATTTGCGTGTGAGGTCCCTCATGTTCCTGTCTCCTAAATCCTCACTGCACTGCTTGAAGCGGGATCAATAAATTAAGGGGTAAAACATTTATGAGCGTATTCAGAGCAGCCTAATGGTTATATTGTTTATTCTGCTTTTAAGCATTGCAGTCAAGTCAAGTTGATCGATTTCAATTTGATGTTATTGAAGGCTTATTTTTTAAATTTAAATCGGTTTAAATTACTAAAGTTTAAAAAAAGTTTTCAGGAGCGCTTCTAGTATATACCCAAAGTGGTGAAGAACATTATTTGTTCGGTCCTGGTATTAGTAGTCTCTCTTATTTGTAATATACAAATTAAATTGATATATCTATAATTTTAGCAGGCATATGATATAGGCATGTGACTAAATTCCAAGAATATCTCTATTCTTTTTCTCAAATTTCGTAGACATTTTTCCAATGAAATTATGCTGCACCCTGTATGCCTACACGTGGTGTTAAATATTTGATTATTATACGACGACGTTACCGACGTTGAGTTTTGTGCGCTTAATATTTTATTGTTTTCTACAATTAAGGATTTAGGTGTGGGTTGTTTGGAATTTCCATTCATTTTATGGGCGACACTTTGAATGTTCGCATAAAATTTGTTATGAATTTGCCAAAGTTAAGAAAAACAAAAGAGTAGAAGAAAAAAAAATATACTAAAAGGCAGAGAAATAACGCTTTGCTGTCAAGGCAAACGACCGTATAACGATAGCGATTGCATTTCTGCAAAGAGACAATGAAGTGTGCAAGGAAGGTAAATATCGCAGTGTGTGGCAGCATGTTCTTGTGAATGATTTTTTTTTCTTTTCACGATTATGAATAGTGTGATTTTAATGGCTTTGCGTATTTTTTATGACAAACATTAAAAAAATAAAAAAATCTTTTAAACTTTTTCTCAACCATTTCGAACTAAATAAGTTTTGTAAAAGGTATGAAGACGATTAAACTTTTTCTCAACCATTTCGAACTAAGTAAGTTTTGTAAAAGGTATGAAGACGATTTTGTTTCGGAAAATTTCCTCAAAATTATCTCAGTATTATTTTCTTTGCCAACATAACTTGTTATGTCTAGTATTAATCATAATTTAAAAATGCATGCAATGTACTTATTGTTTCATATCTCGGTGCATAATAATTATCAAGTGAGATGTTTAGAAATTTTAGTATTTTTTGGACTTCGCCGAACTGTGTAAGCACTACAATACCAAGAGAGAATAACGAAAATTTTTATTTTGAAATTATATTCACCTGAAATCTGTAATGCAAAAATACAATCACCTTGGTAGAAAAATGCGACAAAAATCTTCAGAGTACAAAGAAAGGGCGGGGTCTATATATAGGTGGCTATGTCAAAATATGGACATACTTAGAAAATATTCTACAAATATGTTTTTGGTCCTACCAGAACACCGAATGCTAAATTCCAGCCACCTCGATGGGAAATTGCGGCCAAGACCTTCAAGGCACCCGAATGGGACGTGATTTTTACATGCGGCTGCAATAAAATGTAGCTCAACATGGACAATCTTTTGCAGATATATTTTTCAATATTCCAAAATCCGTAATGCCAAATTACAGAAACTTTGATGAGAAACTTTTGTTAAAACATTTCATATACCGGGACCGGGCTATGCCAAAATATTAACCTATATCGAAGATTCTCGCCTTCAAGGACAAGGAAATCCAAATGGCAGCCGGAAGAATTAGAACCAAATACCGAATATAGGAACTTTACATGGAAATTATGTCATGACATGGACCTGATTCAAAAATCCACACTTGTAGTCTTTACTCTTTAAAATCCACACATATAGCTCGGATAGTCCTTTACAAAATTATTTTTGAAAATTCACGATACATGACCTGCTCGTTCTTAAGAAAATATTCTTTAAAAATCCACACTTATTGACCTAATAGTCCTTCAGAAAATAGTCCTAAAAGTCCTTCAGAAAATAGTCCTAATAGTCCTTCAGAAAATATTATTTAAAAATCCACGCTTATTGACCTAATAGTCCGTCAGAAAATATTCCTTAAAAATCCACGCTTATTGTCTTAATATTCCTCCAGAAAATATTAAAAAATCTACGCCTATTGACCTAATATCTATTTAAAAAATATTCGCTTTTTGGTCTGTTCTTTCTTCCGAAAATATTTTCTTAAAATCCATGGTTATTCGTGTTATAGTCCTTTACGAAATATTCTTTAAAAAATCGACGATTATCCATTAGAAAATATAAAAAAAAACATTTCAGAAAATATTCTTTAAATATCCACGGTCATTGGGCTGATAGTCCTCGAGCTTATAGCCTAATGCTAGTCCTCGAGCTTATTGCCTAATGCATTCTTTAAAAATGTACTCTTATTGTCCTGATGGTTAAATCCGTCAATAGATAGACCACCTAAATACCCCTTGTGTAGGGTATCTCAAAAACTAACTGTTATAAATGTGAATATTACGTGCGACTACATAATATTTGGAAAACCTCAATTACTGCACACTTGTATAAAAATTAAGATCATTAGTAGGAGGAATTGTTGTTGTTTTCAAAACTACTCTTCAACTATTATTACGCATATGATAGGGAGAAACCTTACTAATTACTGTTATATCAGTACAACAAAAAATTGTTCAAAATTAAGACTTCTGCTTCTTAGCTTCTAGTAATGTTTACCTTCTTAATGGAGTGGCAGCAGTGTAATATTAGCAGAAAATCTCATATCTGTGAAGTAGAACACTTCATTACTTTGTATGAAGATGATGATGTTAATTAAAATAAATGACTGGAAAACCTTCTGCATGTGTGCATTTGTGTGGTTTCACAATGGGTATCTAGATGATGATAGCTGTGGTAACCTTGGTCTGACAAGATTATTTCTTGTGCAAAAACATCTTATAATATTATGTAAATTGTTGATTTTTAATTTAAATTTGTTTGTGTAGCTAATAAATCTTCTAGAATCAGACTTTTGTCTGCATAATTTCTTGTCGAAATACTTTTATAATTATTACCATAAAATAACTGTTGCTAAAGTAATGAACAATTAAATGAAGAATGTAGGACATTAAAATAAAAACAAGGAGGATAAACATTCCATAATAAAAATTGAACCTAACAATGGACCTTTATAATATCCTTAATAAAGGTCCATTTTCAGTTTCTATTTGTATTTTGAAATGTTTATCCCCTTTTTTATAATTCAAAACATTTCGAATAATTAAAAAATATGTATTCATTAGAAATCCACGTTTTGTGGGAAGTCAAAAAATATATTCTTCAAAAATTCACGCTTTGTGGGAAATCATAAATTTGTTTTTCTCCTCAAAATAATTCTGACAAGGACACTTCGTGACTTCATATTATGTTATCTTCTTTGTGTTCATTAATGCCTTTGTTTATTTTTCTTAACTCTCTCAACTCATTTGAATTATCAACATTCCATCCCGGTTTTTATAGATGTTGGCTATCCCATGCCAACTTCATGTTGTTATGTGACATTTCCTCATAAGCAAATATTTGCACCAAATATCCGGCTTTATGGCAAAAACTTGGCATTAGAATGCAAATAAATGACAAATGTGTGGAGAGGGAAAAAATAAATTGACATCCGCATATATACAAATGCGTTAGTAGACATTTATATAATCCTGTTGGCATGAAACACAACCAATTACACAGTCACGGAAAATTTGCTTTTGTCTCCCAGTGGAAAAATTATTTCAAATCAATGCCAACAATAAAAGATTATAATGAAAATAATCGTGTATAGATTTATTTTTCTTTAACAAACACAATTGATAATTTCATAAACACAATTGATAATTTCACAAACACAATTGATAATATCTTTCCGAAACTTTAACAATGCTTATTTAAGATTTCATTATGTTAAAAAATTTTCACGTTGTACAGAAACAAATATTAACTGATAACCCTATTTAATTATTTCCTAATCAAAATCAACGAATTCCAAATTCAAGTATTTTTAAATGGAATTTGAACTAATTTTTATGCCGTGCAATTAACCCATTTCTAGCGAACGCATTTCCAATTGCTCTAATTTTAAGTCCAACCTTGACTTACCCAAAATGTAAATTATATTAGAAATTTCAGAATATATACAAGTGATTTCATTTTCACGATTCTTTTTACTTCGCTTTAATCTGACAGCATAGAATTCCAATGCTACAGATAAATTGAGTACCTAATGACAATAACGATGTTCATTTTGTAACGAAAATGAGGTACACTCACACCCTTGTATAAATTAAGCAAACAAATAATCTATAGTCAGAGAAAATGGTGCCAATATAAAAATATATCTTTTTTTTTGTTCCGCCATTTCAATCCTTGCATATTAAATAAGCAAAATCAAACGAAAATCGTATTGATATGTACCTCTGGATGGACGTGTCCAGTATGCAAAATTAAGCCAAGAAGTCAAATCAAAATGTTCATTAATCGAGAGAGAGGCACAACAAAAACATTGCGGCCATTCCAATATTCATTACGTGTGATGGTAGATGCCAATAATAAGATTTCACGTGTTTGTACATTAAAGATGTATTGGTTTTTTCGATGACTAATTTTTTGTTGGTGTGTCGTAAAGAATGAGTAGACCATTGACAAATTATTTGAGTGAGTCAAAATAAGTATTGATTGCAAGCCTCCTGATATTATATTATGGTCAGTGGGTCTACTCATATTAAGCCAAAGCCATATAACTTACGCCCAGGCATTTAAAAGGAAAAAAATAAAATAAATTAGTCAAAATGTCTGTTTGGAAAATTGAATTGATTTTGAGGTTGAACATTTTTGGAGGGTATCAGATCAGAACCCTAAATCTGGGTATAATATATACATTTCGCTCTGTGAAAGCTCCAAACATATTCATTAACAAATCTGCACTTTATGGAAGCTCCATAAAATATTCTTTAAAAAATCCATGTTCTATAAAAGCTTAAACAGCCATTGTTTAAATAATCCACGCTCTATGGAAGTTCCCTAAAAAAATTATTCTTAAAAAAACACGCTCTATGAAAGCTTCAAAAATATTATTTAAAAAATCCATGCTCAATTAAAGCTAAAAAAATATTCTTAAAAAAATCGACGCTCTATGAAAGCTCCGAAAAATATTCTTTAAAAAATATACACTCTATGGAAGCTCCATAGAGCGTGGTCTATGGAACTCCAAAATTATTCTTCCACGTTCCAAAAAATATTATTTAAAAATCCACGCACTATGGACTTTCCAAAAATATTCTTTATAAGTCCAAAAAGTGTCAATTGGTGTTATATGGTTTCGATACACAAATTAAATATACAAGTTTATAAAATATTGAATCAATAAGGCGGAGGTACCAGAAGGAGAGGACCCACTGGTTCCAACTTTCAGAATTAATCTGTGCTTGATAAAGATAATAGGTTTTGCAAAGTTTGGTTCAAATCGGACATTTCATTTGCCTGATATTGAATTTATAAATATTGAAAATGTTGACCATTTTAGAGGAGGTACCAGAAGGAGTAAACCAATGGTCCCATCTTCGGACTTGATCTAAATTTGGTTAAGGTAATAAGTTGTACAAAGTTTGTTTCAAATCGGATAGTCCAATGTTGACCATTTTGTGGGGGAGGTACTACAAGAAATGGGCCGATATTCCCCATATTCGAATATGGATTATTCTATTGAATTTTAAGAATAGCGAAAAAGGTGTGAGACCATTCTATGAGGGTTATTTCAAAACATTGAAAATTATATGCAATTTAATTTCAAATTACAGCCACTTTGATGGCAGAATGCATTTAACACCTTCATAATACCGAAAATAAGGGAAATTCGGTGTGTCACACAGAATTGACCGCCGTACGTCCTATGTCATCAACTAGAAAATTCGTAGTAATTGCTGCCTACTGGCACTGGAATAAAGCCCTTTGAACATATTGTCCTCATATTTTCCGACATTAACTCTTACATTCCAACTCTCAAGGAAATTGGAGATTGGTATTATATATTTGTTTAGGCGAATATTTGTACTTTATATGCTTGCTCCTGCATCTGATATAACACACACTGACGAACGTTTTGGAAATATCTACACTAGCGGCTGTAGTTCTTTGCTTATAATTATGCCTATATAAATTGTTTTTCAAACGAAAAATTGACTATATTATCTATGAAGTCAGCGATATCTCTGCATCTGCCTTGATTCCACCATTCATTCGCATGTCCGTGCTGAACAACAGCACCCTCTATGATTGAGCTGCAATGATTCCAAATATTTTCTGACCTTATCCGCACCATTAAGTCACTTAGAATATTTTCAGATTTTACAGAATAAGTCTAAAAGGTCTTTACCGAAGTTGGTCAAAATCATTATATGAATCTAAGGCTTCGTCTATAGGTTTTATTTCCATATGAGGAAGAGTTTCTTCCAAGAATAACTAGTATTGAAATTGGCTCGACTTTGAAGACCAACAACGTAGATTAATGTTTTGTTTCGGGCTCATGAAGATGGATCTATGATTCGCCATGAATGAAAACGCCATAGTTATTATATACTTGTTCTTCCAAAGGCTTCAGAGGGATTTCCTATATTAAATTTGGCTTTTAAATAAAAAAAAAAAAAAAAAAATAATAATAATTTTATTTTAACGATTTGTGAAAAGAATTCGTTGAGCATAGTTTTCAATTGAAAATCTACTTTCCATAACACCAAAAATTTGCCTAGCAACAAATGACGCATTTAAGCACCGCAGATCTTCTATTTTAAATTTATTAAAACTATTTTCATTTGCTGTTTGATTTTTCCAACTGATTTCATGCAACCATTTTTTCTAATTTTCCATTCATTGCAGGTTACCAAACTAGACGATATTAGTCCATTGATATTTTTAAATCGCACAAAAGCCGCACTAAATTGTGCAGCCGGTTCTATGCAGGTGAGTGAGTAATAGTGGAAAAATCGAAATTTTTTCACATACATAAAAATGAGAACATAAAAATGATTTTTCATAATATAAACAAAAAAATTTGCATACTTCAATGACCATGTGTTTGGTTGCACAAGCCATCATATATATGTATACTGACAATACCTAATTACATTTACCCCCATATATTCCTCTGCCTAGGTGGACATGAAATTCAATGAGCCATTTCATGGCATCATACAAGCCGATTATGATCGCAGCAGTGCATGCCGTGTCAATGGTAAAGGTGCATTAAGTTATAGATTGGAACTGCCATTGAAGGGATGTGGTACTATACAGGTTAGTGGTTTGAAAAAATGCAATGCAAATGCAAATTCCGCTACAACAATGACCCATTTTCAAAAAATTTAATATTTTCGTTTTGCAGAATCCAACACGTGTCTTCACCAATAATATAATTGTACGTTTTCATGCAAATTTGGAAATGGATGGCGATGAAATTATAACAATTGTATGCCGTTATCCACCACCGGTACCCTCACTGCCACCAGCTTTACCAGCTCCCATGTATGTTTTAAATAGGGATTTTCCCAAAACAAAATTGTTTTTCATTTGGGGTATTTCTTACTTTTTGTTTCTAGTTTGAATCCTGTCGATAAAGCTGCCATCATCCATCCCCCCTTGAAGGGTATACAGATTTTGATGATTATTTGTGCTATTATGTTCCTTACATTGCTTCTGTTGGGCTTGGCCGTTTCCTATTATTGTCTGCGTAGCCGTCCCATACCAGTGGTCCGTCGCCTTCCTATGTCCATGGGAAGTGGTTCGGAAATTACTAAACTCAGCGGTAGTAGTATGGGTGGCATTGGCGAATTTGAGGGAGTTAAAATACCACGAGCTCATGCCCCATTAGCTGCTGTGCATAGTTCATCGGGTAGCGAAGGAGCTCTTATACCTTCGGATTATCCAAGTGAATCTCACTCCGAAATTGAAGAAATTGATACGAGGTATGTAAAATATTTGAAAAAAATCCCCGCCTTGATATAAATCTGAAAACATATTTTTAAAAAATGTTTCATCTCATGTTTATTTTTACCCACTTCCCCACAGATCTCTACCAGTTAGCTCCGCCGGAAGCTTCGAAAACCGCGCCTTCGTCCAAGAAACTTCCAGCATTTACAGCGATCATTACGGCCATACCCAAGAACTGCAAGCTGCCAATGCTATAACCACAGCTATACCACGTCATCCAATTGCCGTAAAGGAAGCCTCCTCACCCAAATTCGATGTCCAGGTGCGTGTTAAAAAATCTCCCCCACCACCACCATCTCCACAGACATCCGATACCGAAAGTGTGGCTACACTACGACCTGAACGTAATAATCTATCGACTATTATGGAATCACATGAGGATCGTGAAAGTGTTACTACCATGGAATCACTGCCAGGTCAAGAAGAGACAATGCAAACTCAATTTACATACACACCTGATATACACAGCGCACCCCAGCATACGGAAATAACACTGCCACCACCAGTCCAACCTGTGTTCTCCGTCTACACACGTACACATCATGAAATGGTCGATGGACGCCCCGAGACATGGTCGGATTACACCGATGGTCCAGCTCTAAGCGAAATTACCGATGTTACCTCTAGGGCACCCGATTTACATTCTGTTGCCGAAATGGTTGACAGCAGTCATTTTGTTGAAACCGAATATATCCCACCAGAGCCACCAATTGTCATCAAGAAACCACAAATCACCTCCCACACTGTGGATGATGTCTATTTGCGTACGATTACCGAAAAGAAGACCATTGAAGACATTGAATCGCATAAACGTAAGGTTACCGAATATAAGGCTAAACCGAAACCATTGGCACCACCAGTACCCGAACCATCATGGGATGTTAAGATACGCAACTACCCAACCGAACGTGAACAACAACAATGGGAGAACTTCTCAGATATTTCAAGTGTATCGGGATTGACATTGACTCCCAAGATGGAAAGATCAGAATTGACATTGCCCCCCGTTAGACCCACCGAACCACCACAACAAATCTATGACAATAAGGAAAAACTGACCAGTCCTCAATTGGTGGGTAATATGAAACCCATTGAATTGCCACCAGAGGATAAGGCTGTACCCAATTGGGATGTATTGATTAGAATTTTGGAAGAACCAGAAATGTCAGAGGCCGATGATGCCAGCTCGGTACACTCTAGTGTTCATGCTTTGAGTCGCTACATAAGCTATGATGATAAGGCCAAATGGAAGGAGATTATAACCACAGAGTCATCGTTGCGTACCATGTTAACTGAGGCTGTGGTCAAGGAAGATTTTGAACGCATCCGTTCAGATACACGATATGAACGTATATTCGAACCACAAACTTGGGATGTAATTATACGCATATTAGCACCACCCTCCGATGATGAGGGTGATGTTGAGATGAGGACACCGAGGCGTAATAGAAAGACCCAACCATGGGATACACGTTCCAGACGTAGTTCATTGCCAACGCTGTATGAATATGATAGCGATGGTGGTTCAAGTGTACGCACCATACGTAACGATCCATCTATGCCAATACATCCGAATGCCTTTAATATGCAACGGTCACGTCGTTCATCGCGTACTTCGTATAATACCGACCACAATGATTTCCGTTCAATGTCTGAGGTAACAGTGGACTTCGGACGCATGGATAATATGTCAAATGCCAGTTCGTATTATCCCATGCAATACGATGACGATGACAATATGTCGGAGAGACGTTCATTCCATCGTTCCGTAAGTCATCCATCATTGGCTCGATCGGCTAGTGAATTCACTGAACACTGGGCTGCTCCGGATGATATGTCTTCGCCCGAGGGTACACCAACTGCCACCAGATCACAGAGAATGGTTGTGAGTATGAGAAGGAAATATTTTTGAATTTAAATAAATTCATTTCGTTTTTGTAGACCACATTCCAATCCCGGGTGCCAGCTCCTCCACCACCACCCAGATCCGGCCGCATGGTAGCTCAAACCCAACACGAATATGTCGAGACTAGACGCACATCATCATCTTATCACACAGAAGCTCAAGCCAGACCCAGAGAGTGGTAATATAGTAAATCGGCAGGAGAGGATCAATAATCAAAAAATAATGTAAAAATTTAACACACGGAATAACAAAATTGGGCGGCAGGAACCGCTTAGTTTTAGAATACAATATTATATTCAAAAACAAATAAAATGTAGGATCCTCTCTAAAGATATTTTCTAGCAAAGCTATGCTCTCTATTTTACGTGCCCTTTTTATTTTGGTCTATACTTGTTGTCTCCATAGCTTTTAAAGCCAGGAGCAACATTTAATTCCTTTTATTTTTTATTTTTGTTTTTCCTTATATGCTTCTCTAATGCTTCATTTAACATTTCCATTTTCGAATATATAAATACTGCGAGCAAATTTTTTATAATTTTATTATTTTATCTGTTTCTTTTTTTTTAATTTTTATATTAATATAATTATAGTTGTAATTTAAAACAAGTGCCAATTGACTCATAAACAATACAAACAAAAAATATACTAAAATTTAAAATGTAATAAATAATTGCTTTTAAACAAAATGAATGATTGCCTTAAAAACTTGATTGTGTAAAAAACAAAATCCTTAACTTCCTTTTTTATTTAGCTGTAATTTAATTTTAGTTTTAATGTAACTTGTTTTACCTGCTAACTATATTTTATATAGTCAGGTGGACAAGAAACAATAAAAAAGAACCTAATATAAAAATGTTATTAAAGTGAATATTTAAACGAACATTTTTTAAGTCACAAAAATTACGTTTGGAAAATTTGAATAAGGAAATGGTGTAAATTGATTTATAAATTGTTACTGATGTATAGAAAAACTCCTTATTTAAGAAAACATTGTTAGCTTCATTCTTAACTTTGTAATACAGAAATATTTAATGTTGACCACCTCAGACATCTGATATCGAAAGCCTGAACGTAATAATCTATCGACTATTATGGGATCACGTGAGGGTCGTGAAAGTGTTACTACCAATTTACGTACACACCTGATATACACATACCGAAATACCACTGCCACCACCAGTCCAACATATGGTTCTAATTAAAAACTAGAAAATTTGTATTCCACTTAAAAATATTGTCACCTTTTCCATTTACTTAACATTAAAAATATACTTGCGTACTTTTTATGAAAACAAGAGCATTGATGACAATAAATAGCATAAATGTATGGTTATCGAAATCATTGGCCCCATCAGTACCCGATCCAACATGGGGTGTTAAGATACACAATTACCCCACCGAATGTGACCAACAACATTGAGGTAAATTCTCAGAAATTTGAAGTGTTTAGGGTTTGCAAATGGAACCCAAAATGGGAAGATCGGTATTATAATTCACCCCACGAAGGCCCACAGAACCACCACAACAACTCTGTGACGATAGAGAAAAGTTGACTAGTTCTCAATTGGTGGGTGATGTAACACTCATTGGAACCCATCAGAGGATAAGGCGATACACAATGAAAGAAAAATTAATTGAAAAAATGAAAATGATATGGATTTGCGTGAGCAATGACAAAATTTATTTTCTTGCCTGATCCTGGAAAATTGTCAGTCCATATATACGACAAACAAATCCCAACATTTCCCATTATAGAAAAATGAAGGCGTACTGTAACAATATTTCGCACCTTGGATTTCAAGTCTAGGCGTATTGTGGGTAGGGTAATCCGATGATCAGTGCCGTCGAACTATTGATTTCAAATATTAGAAAAAATACTGTTAAAATTAAAAAATGCCCAGATATCTTGCTTGTTCCAAAATAGGTCCTATAAGGATTTTGCAAAGATCGGAAAAATATTGATGTGGAGCAATTAGCCCACATCATAGAAGCCCATACAAAATTAATTGACTGCCATAAAATTCCCATTCCTCCAAGGTTGATTTGTATGTTCACCTATTCTAAGATCAACTTCCTATAAGGATTTTGCGAAGATCGGAAAAATATTGATGTGGAGCAATTAGGCCACATCATAGAAGTCCATACAAAATTAATTGACTGCCATAAAATTCCCATTTCTCCAAGGTTGATTTGTATGTTCACCTATTCTAAGATCAACATCCTCGTTGAAGTCCAAATGCACGAAAGCTTCGGAATTTAGCACCAAAATTGTTACTAGTAATTTTGTATTTTGGTTTCTCATTTCGTAAAAAATCTCTCTACCAAAAACTATCAGTATTGAATCAAGTTTCGGAGTAGGCATGAACACATTTCTCGACTTAGTTGGCTCTAATTTAATATTCTGTGTTCTCGGTGCATTCCAATTCTTCTTACCGACAATATACCATGGCATATCATTTAGGTATTCATAATGTCCACATCATGGTGGAGGGTATAAAAAATGCATACTGACCGAACTTAACGACGATTTTGGTAATTTTTATCTTACCTGGATGTACAGGTCCATGATTAATTCGGTAATCTGAACAATGTTAAACCGGATATCAAATTCTTGGTCTATATATTTAAATCGAATCAGGGCCAACATAATATTAGGTGGGAGAAAAGGAAATCCATTATTTTTATATGAACTATAGGACTTTATTTAACATGCTTCTGTTTGTTGTATGATTTGTTGCCATTTTAAAGGAAACTTCATAATGCGTCTCTCTCTTTTTGCAAAAAAAAAACTCTAGTAGTCGATTTTCACAATCCTCTCTAGATAGAAATTTTTTAAGAAATTTTGCAATGCAAGAAAAATATGATAATTGTTTGGTGCCAATTCCGGACTGTATGGCGGATGCATTAAAACTTCTTAACCGAGCTCCCTAAGTTTCTAGAGAGTCATTGTAGATGTGTTTGGCATTGTTCTAGTGGAACACGATACCTCTCCTGTTGGCCAATTCTGGCCGTTTCTGGTCAATTGTAAATGGTTTAAAACAATTTTATTCAATTTCGTAGTTTTTCCAGAATGAAGCTAACAATGCATATGATTGTCACAAATATTAAAAAAATTATATATTTTACTTAAAATAATAAAAACAAAAATCTTGCCATTCCAAGCTCCACAGAGCATGGAAGCATTAATACAAATATATGTAAATACAAAAACATTTTTATATTACGTTTCTTTTAATAATAAATAAAAAAATTATATAAATACTTTTCAACAATTCAATACTTTTCAACAATTCAAAATATTTGAGTCAACGAAAAAGAAAAATATATGTGAATTACTGGAAACTATTGAATTATAAAAAATGAATATATTTTTTAAAAGCCTTATAATATCCAAATAACAAAATCTTTTTTGAAATAACTCTTATATGTAAAATCAACAAAATAGGTGGTGGGGACCCTTAATGCAATTATTTCTTCATGCTCTTTTATTTTATTTTTTTTTAATTTACCAAGCTTTTTAAAAACAACCAATGTAGAACAAAATAAATAAATAAAAAATACACACACTCAAAGCAAATTAAAAACAAGTATTAAATACTACCTTAATAAATTAATAACAATTATTATATTAAAAATAAATATATATTATGTACTTACTCATATAAATACATATATGTTATTGCAGTGAATAGGAACCACACGCATTGTTGTTGTCCTTTATCAAATCCGTCCTAAAAATACAATATACAAAATGTGTTCTTTTATTTAGCAATAATCAATACCGATTAGAAGACAATATATTGTAATTATAAAAACGTAAAAACAACAAACATTTTATTATTTTGTTTAATTAGAAATTCACAAATTGTAATAGTTGTATACATATACAAACGAAACGAAATAATTGTTTTAATTAATATAATTAATTAAAATGCAAAATGCGTATTCATATATATAAATACATATAAACATTTTTAAATAATAAACAGTCTTGAATTTTCTAGTTTATTTACTTTGTAACCGATATTAAAAAATAAATGATGATAATGTAAAATTTAATTTTATATCGTAATAAAAACGTGAAATAAATAAAAGCAATTACTAACAAAAATGTTGCGTGATGTTTATTATTTGTTTATGCAGATACACACATTTTGAATATATAATATCAAAAATGGATAAAAATAATAATTTTTTATTCAATTTGCCTACACAATTTTAATTTCCGTCAAGAACAATTGTAAAGAACAATATTGTTTATGGAACAAGTTTAGGTTATGGATACACTACACGTCAATATATTGAGCCCACAATTTTATACCAATCATATTTTACAAAATCAAAATTTATTGTTAAACTGTTGCTTCTAACACTTTTATTATTTGAGACACACTAAATCTATGTAGTATAATCTATGTAGTACACCAGTTTGGCTCATCCTAAGATTTTTATCGGGTAAACAATTTGCAAATCGAATGAAAATATTTATAGGAGCTATATCTAGACCTAAGTGCGGGCCGATATATTTCATTCTCGAACTGACGTTCTAATTTTTATCTCGTTTATAATTTTTATATACTCCAAAGGTAGAATGATTACAACAGATGGCTAAATCATCTTAGAATTCCATACTTTTGAGTACGGAGTATTACCCTACTATGGTGAAATACGACTATATCGGAAAAAAGTTCGGGTGGAAGATATGGTAGAAAAAGCTCTCAAGAACACCAAAATACCGAAAATTTGGTGGTACATTCATATGGGGGCTAACCTAAAAAAATGACCGATATTTATTGTTTTTAGTGGAGAAATTTGCTACCCATGGAGAACACAAATAACTAAATTACAGCAAATTCGGTAGAAAATACTTGAAATGTACAAATTTAAGCGAATTCTACTTAAAAACGCGCTCAAGAACCCCAAAATACCCAAAATTGGGGGTTACTCTTTTTTTTTTTTTGAGAGATTTGCTACCCAATAAGAACTAAAAGTTGTAAATTACAACCAAAAACCACCAAAATACCCCTAAAAAGTACTAATACTAATGAGGGACCGGCGAACTTTGTATCGAAAGCCATTTTAAAATTCTTCTTCACAAAATTGCATTTAGGGGACCCCACCCATTCTCGGTTTCAAAAAAATTATATTTTTATTTTGATTTAATTCGAACCTACACTACTTCAAGAATGTCCCTATAAAATTTCAAGTGAAAATATCAACAATTTTTGAAGATATTGCATTAGCATCAAGTGACAACAAGAGGGCTTCTCAAACTTTAAACGCTTTTTCTACAAACAAATAAAGCCAATCGGTAAAGATCTTCCTTATTTTTTAACATAGTTTGAAGTCAAAATTAGGCGATTTTCCAAAAAAAATCAAAGTTCCGCCATTTTTTTTAATTTGTTGTGCGATGTCAATAATCCTAGGTCATACGAGAGCCAGACATGTACTCTTGCTAACAACGTTGGAATTTTCGGACTCCGATGTTCCAGTGAGGAGTTACCATGCCCGCCATCATAAAAAGGACTTTTCTTTGATCACAAACAACAACAATTTTTTTTTGTAAATTATTTTACTTCCTTTTTAAATATTCAAATAGATATGTGCAAAGTTACAAACCTTAACAACCATTGGTATTCATTTACCAGCCCATTTAAAATCTTAAAAATTAAAAATAGAGAATGAAGAGTTTCCCTTAAAAAAAATCTCACCAGTTTCCAATTTCTCGACTTCTTTGGAAGCTTTTCTCCAATTTTTGTTTTACAAAAACCTTCCCATGGTAATTTAATTTAAATTTCTCAAAATAGCAAATATACTGTTTAAAGAGATTTTGGGAATAGAAAATGCCTTCTGGGAATGTTAGGATCAAATTTTTGAGTAATTTCCTGATGAATTTTTTGATGATAAATCTGAAGCGCATTTATGCATATGGTTGTAACAGGCAAAGGAAACGAGATAGATCCATGATTCCTTTGGAAAATATGCATAGAATCACTTTCTCATTCGATGTATGCATGTCCGTTCGTCTGTTGATGATCAATTGTAAACAAAGTACAGGTCGTATTTATAATCCGAATTGGATGAAATCTGGTGTAGTTAATTTATTTGGCACAGGAACGAACTCTAGTGAAATTGAAAATCGTGTATCGTGTTTGCTATAAATCGATTTACATAAATTTGTCCCAATGTTCGCAAAGGTCTTTAAATCTACCCGACTGAAATGAAATTTAGTACAGGTTGCAGAAAGGCATGTTTATGGATTGATGTTAGTCGGTTTTCTTATAGATAAGGACACATATTTAAATTATATATACATATGTAGAATATATGAGCATTTCCAGAAAAAGGTAAACCAAAGTCGAAGAATTTATTTCTTTAAGGGGACCCAACCATTCTCGGGGTTAAAATTTTTTTTTTTATTTAATACGAATCTACACTAATTCAAGAACGTCCCTACAAAATTTCAAGTGAAAATCTCAAGAACTCTTGAAAATATAGCAGATTTATATTTAGCAGATTTAGTTCGAAGATGGACTTTATCGGTCCACGTTTAGGCATAGCTCCCATATAAGGGTACCCCCCAATTTTCGGTATTTTCAGGTTCTTAAGCGCGACTTTCAACTGAATTCGCTGAAATTTGGTTGAGTTCTTATTGGGTAGCAAATATCTCCACTAAAAATTATAAATATGGGTCCATATTTTCGGGTAGCCCCCATATAAGTTTACCCCCATTTTTCGATATTTTGAGGTTCTTGAGCGCGTTTTTCAACTGAATTCGCTGAAATTTGGTATTTTGGAGTCATATATGGTAACAAATCTCCCCACCAAAAATTATTAATATTCCCCCCTTTTTGGGGGTAGTCCCCATATAACCTCCTTTTTATTTTTATTAAACAGTTTTCCGATTTGTACCGTGTGTTGTGGTTGGGTAGTCGTTACGGGGAATAGTCGATTTTTACCCTACAAAGACTATTTAGCCTTCTGTTGGAAGCATTCCGCCTTCTAAAGATATTGTGATAAAAAAACCGGTCATTAAATAGGCATAGCCCTCATATAATGATATTCCCACATATTCACTATTTCCTACACTATGTAATCAATATTGGTCCCCCTTTAGGCATACCCTCATATAACTTTGTAATATAAATTACAGTAGTTTGAGGACTTTATACTCTACCATGCGTTATCAGTACCAGTCCATTTTTTTGATCTTACAGAAAAATCCCCATTAAAAATTGCTGAAGTTTGTATTTGGTGTACATAATGGTTTACATAAATCGGTTTGTAGAATTATCGGTATATGCCCACTTTCTTGTATGTTCCCCATATTTTCACTGCATGTATCTGTCAGTATAACTATGGCGGAGGGTATCCAAAGTTCAGCCCGGCCGAACTACACGCTTTTTCACTTGTTTATTCTTGTTCTTAGCATAAATACTAATTTAAAGACTGTAAATGCAGACACTGCAGAAATAAAAACTACAAAATCAAAAATGTCGCGTGATTGACCGAGAAAATTCTTCGCAAAAAAAGATATGGCAAATTTTTAAAGTGCAATAATAATGCTTAAAATATCTTATTCATGTAAAGACTATAAAAAGTTCAAAATATTCACACAATTCGCATAGTTTTCCCATTATTAGCAATGGCGTCTGAAGTCATGTATATTTGAAGTCACGTGAGTGACCGCTCTCAATTTGTTTTTGCCACTGACAGTAATTTTAAAGTTCTACAATAAAGTATTAATGTAGAATTGTAAAAAATTTAATTGTTTTTGATTTATTTAACATTTAAAGTTTGATTTTGCCCCTGAAAGTCGTGTAAGTGACTGCGGTAGTGTCCATATCCAAAGTGGTGAATAGTACCATATAGTCGGCCCAGCCCGACTTTACTACTTTCCTTACTGGTTAGAATTTAAATTATGTTCACAAAAATATGAAATTTTCACTTTGACCTCATGCCACTTATAAACCGTGACCCACAATGATTATAAATGTTACTGATGTAAAGTTCAAAGTCCCCAGATTTGATATATACAACATTATTTTCTCACTACCTGAAATGGACTTTTCGGGTTCCTGACCG
The DNA here is from genome assembly GCF_032173495.1 of Musca vetustissima. Taxonomy (NCBI): domain Eukaryota; kingdom Metazoa; phylum Arthropoda; class Insecta; order Diptera; family Muscidae; genus Musca; species Musca vetustissima. The sequence continues at coordinate 68,172 of NW_026887699.1, read as the reverse complement.
CATTCCGGATAAAAATGTTTTGAACCGGTCTTAATAAACCGATTAAAATTATATGCATATCATTTTAAAGTTCAAAACCTTGCCAATCACATAAAACAAATTGTTTGCTCAATAGGGAACTTGATCCAGTGGAAAAATATAGAATTGTTTTTGATTTTACTGATGAGTACTAGATGTGTTTCAAACTCCAAGACATTATGGTAGAGAACATTTAAACTAAACTGGTATACATATAAAAGTAATATACAAGACTTTCGTTTCTATTTGTGTACTTCCGGAACATAGAAATATCATCAATCAAATTTTGACCTTGTATGCGGTTACTACTTTTCCGTAAGAGGTAAGAACCAAATGTTCGTAACATGTATCATAAGTAAGTCAGTCAGTCAAAAATAAACAGTAATCAATCACATCTTCTAACATCAGACAGGTATATTTCAACTCATTAGTTTGACTGTTTCCTTAGGATATCAAAAATTAAAATGTATGCAATTAAAATTCATATTTGTTGAACACATATGTTACGTTTGTTTAGGTCCTTTAATACAAAATTGTAAATAATAATATTAATCATAAACCCTACACAATCATCCTTAGTAAACATGAAAAAAAGTTAAAACAACAATACTATACTACATACAACACTTAAGCATTATCATAATTTTGAGGACTTACATTTTCAAAATAAACATTTTCACTTAAGGGCACATGTTGATTTTCCCATGACCAGACAAATTATTGACTTTTTCATAAGAACCAGCATTTTTTACGAAAATAACTAAAATTACAACAACCTTTTTAGGGAGAGATAATATTTTTTTTTTAAGTGGGGATAATATTAATGGACCATTTAACAACACTTCAAAAATGTGTATTTTGATGAATGGCTTTTTAACTTAGAACCCAAAACATGAAGTTGTAAATATTGCAAATCATACGCGAATTCAAACAAAATCTAAAAAGCAAAGTTTGCCCAGAAAAGTTTAAAGACAAATATTTCCATTGCGAAAAGTGTAAACAGACCACAAAAAATATTTGTTTTTTTCTTTGTTTTTATTCTGGTTATTAAAATGGGATTACAATGATGGGGGGGATATTCACAACTATGTCTCTAAGTGAGAGACCTGTATTATTTGGTTAGCATTAAAATTGAGTGCTGTTTCACCTACAAACACAATACCACAACAGTTGATTTATGTGTTTGTGTGTGTGCAAACATTTTTTGCCAAGACGAAACCCCTGAAAAGCTTGGCATTTTTACTCTCATTTATTCAAACTGTTTGTTTTGTTCGCCACCGCGTCGTACCCACTCGGTTTCAGACTCTCAATTTGCACTTGTTGAATTTTTGTGTCTGTTTTGTATCACTTCAACCTTGAATAAAAATGAAACAAAGTTTAAGTAAAATGAATAATTTATAGCCTTTTGAAATAAGGGCTGTTAGAGGACACCATTCTTCGTGACTCCAGAAATTAATGTTGGTTTATTAAGACAAATATTCTAATAAGGAAATTGGGGGGAGGAGAGATTTGAGGATGAAAATTACTAAATTAGTCTGAAAATGGTAAAGAGCTTTCCAAAATGTTAAATTGCAACTTGAAAATCAAGTGAAGGGAAATTTACTTTCTACTAGGGATAACTAAAATTGAAATAAATTAATGTTAGTCACTGAAACCCCGAAGCTACAACATACAGATTAAAATATCCTTTGAAAAATCTACGTTTCCACAGACCCTAAAAAATACTCTTTAATAGGTAAAATGAGTCAGACGATGTTTTGCATAGACTCTTTACTCTTTGCTGATGATGTACTAGAAAGATTGGATCAATGGGAACCACAATCAATGGGAACAAATACTACGATGTGCAAGATTGGATAAAATATTCACTACATTCCTTTGATATTCGATTTACCCTTTGGAGGAGGATATATAGATCTTATCTTTACCCATGCTATAAGTTTGATAAATATATAAGGTTAGGTCAAATCGCATACTTCTTTCGCTATTATACCTTTACTTTTAGGATGTTATCAGATTATTATTCCCTGTCATCGAACTTCTTCAACATTTGAATGAATTATTACGATGTGCAATTTGGATCAAATCGTTCACTAAAAGCTATACTGGTTCCAGAAAAAAATATTATTTAGCCAGTAAGGAAAGTAGTAATGTCGGACGGGGCCGACTATATGATACCCTTTACCACTTTGACTATATTCAAGAGATACATCCCAACAGACCTCACATTTTTGAAGGACCATTGACATAAAATTGGACTAAATTAAATACGTGACTTGTGTGTATATGTGAACCGAATTAACCCTATGGTCAATAACAGTGTACATTTGTACCTTTTTATACCCTCCACTATAGTATGGAGGGTATATTAAAATTATTTTTCAGTTTAGAACTCATGGAAATAATCATTTACGACCCTATTATATATATTCTTGATCAGCGTAAAATTTTAGACGTATAAGCTTAGCCATACCGACATATGTATGTTGTAATCACTCTAGATAGATCACCAAAATATTGTATAGAGTTGTCTGCAGGCAGGTCAAGTTCGAAGAGGAGCTATGTCAGTTTACGTTTAGGCATTGCCCACATATAATGCAGATGCAATATTTGCAATTTTTACAGAACGCAATATTCTAGTCTCAATTTAATACCTTAACTTAACACATACATACACATACTAACTATAGAACGTTGTGTAAAATGTGGTGTGAATCGAACAAACATGAAGAGTGCACCATTCACCTACAATCGGACGAAAATATATATGAGCGCTATATCTAAATCTGAACCAATTTCAATATGTTTTGCAATCAGCATAAATGTGACACTTTGGTGCACCATTTGCCACAAACCAAATGAAAATATATATGGAAGCTATATCTATATCTGCACCGATCTCAAATGCTATATATGGGCACCATATATAAATCTGATCCAATTTCAACCAAAACTCGCATAAAACAATCTGAATCTAAATCAGTAACCTGTGCAAAATGTTTTGTCGATCGGCCTAACTTTGAGCGTTTATATATCTATATATATATATATATATTCGGATGAAACTATATATGGGAACCATATGCAAATCTGATAAAATTTCAACCAAACCCCGCTTAAAACAATCTGCGTCTAATTCAGTACGCTGTGCAAAATGTTTTTTTTCACGGCCTAAATTTATGTTTGCAACAGCGAATTTTTTCATATATATGGGAGCTACAACCTGTACCGATTTTTCGCAATTTCAATAGGTTTCGTCCTTGGGCCAAATAACTGAGCGACCTGTACTTTGTTTACAATTTAACATGCACGTATACATGTATATATAATTTACAGTTCCAACATCTAGCTCAGATCCGTATAGACTAATTTACAACAAAAAATGGATGGGTAAAAATGTACCACGTTTATTGATCTATGTACACTTTTTTAGTAATTGACCGTATCGTTAATAAATCCACGGCTAACAAACACACACTAATGCTGGTAATAGAAAAATATATATATATATATATATATATCCACTACTACAACGGAACTAAAAATTATATATAAAGTATTCACGATGATTCTAAAGAAATATTATTATTTTTATACTGGCGCTAAGAAAAAAATGTTCTTTAATAAATTCAAGCATATATTGGTCCATGAAATTTTCATTAGCAATTTCCAGTTTTATACTTTTTTTCTTTTTTAATAAATATCCTACTGGTTTTAGGAAAACAATCATTGAAAAATCCACGCATATACTGGTCCTAGAAAAAATTTTGTTTAAAAAATCCATTTTTATAACCGCTATAAAAAATATACATTTTTAAATAAATCATCATAAGTACTGGTCCCAGAGAAACTTTTCTTTAAGAAATTGTTTAACCATAACTTGTATAACTAAATTCCATCAATATTTTATGTCATATTTAAATTTTGACATACTTAGTAAAAGTCATAGCTATTATTTCCAAATTTTATATAACTTATTAATTTGTACCTTTTTGGATGGCATTAACTTGACAAAAAGAAAAAAAACTAATTTTCGTAAATTCAACATAAAGAAAGGTACACATCAGTCGTTTCACTATTAGAATTATTTGATATGACAGCAATTTGTCTCGCATATGGTAAAGTTATTCGCATTGCCGCAAATACATATGTATGAGTGAATGTGGGAACATGTTGTATGGAATATAAGGTTTGCTGCTGTTTGCCTTTTTTGCTCTTTAGGCCATTAAATATTCATTAAGTTCAAAAGGTACATGCAAATGAAGACAGACCTTCGGGTCTTGTAAATGCTCGTGTATTATTAACCCACTTGGGAGGATGGTCGGTAATTGATTTTAGTTCAAGTGGAGTAACATATCAAATGGAGATGATTGAAGCTATTGAAAGGGTTCCAGGTGTATTGGATGGATATTAATATTTATTAATAGTATTTCATTGAAGGAGAATTTATCAATTGTGTTTGGGGAAAATTTTGGGGGAAAAATTATTGGAAGGTAGAAATGTATTTAAAGTTAGTCCCATAAATGGGGTCTTGATATATCATTTATAGACATTTTTTAAAATGTAGATTTTGCCATCAGCAAATAATTTATCCTTAATTAAAACTTTTGGGGCTTTCGAATGTGTGTGGGACGGTAAACACTATGCTAATGTACTGTAATCTCTTGGTAGGGTTATTCCATGTTTGCATTTCAAAGTTTTTATTTTCATTTCCCATATTCTATCATTTGCAATTTCCTTCTTGTCCTTAATACGTACACCTTTAGATCCATAAAACAAATGCAAACAAAAAGATGGATGTTCTTAAAGCGTGCAATTGTTGGAAAATCGTAATACCTTTCTCCGGCAAACAATTCCCAGGTAGTGCGTTTCATGCTGAGATAAAACAAAGACGTAGCAGACATCGAAGGTAAATAACATTAGAAAAATAATAAAGTAATTTGATTTACGACAGAATTTCCTACATTTTATTACAGATACTTTGTACGTGTCAAAGGCTTTGTATGTATGGCTGTGTGTCAACCCAAGTGACAGCAGCAACTATTACTACTACTACTGATACTCGTGATAGTCCAGTGTAAATTCAAAATGATTTTATTGCAACTTGTTGGAAGTCATGTTGTTATGGGGATTCATTGTGCAGAAAAAATAAAAGGTATGTTGGACTGTCGGTCAATGGACAGCAGCAATAATAAAATTAGTTTTTTGCAAGTGTAAAGAATAAACATTTTATTAAAGGTAGCAATGAAAATTTAATAAACTCTAATGAAAATAAATTATATTCTATAACTTTTTGCTATATGGTTAAATGAAAAGAAATTATAGCTAATTATAAATTGCATTGATTTTTGAGAGTATCATAAATACATTAAGCTTTTTATTCCCATCTACACACTGTGGTACAGGGTATTATGTCATTGGGCATATATTTCTAACAGGCAAAAGGAAACGAGATAGACCCATGGTTCCTTTTGAGAATATACATAAAATCACTTTCTGAGTCGATTTATTCATGTTCCTCTTTCCCTCTGGCGAGCACGGTAACTAATAACCCAATTTTGGGACGTTTCTCTGTGAGTATACAGCTATTGTATGAACTAGGATAAATCCAATCAGTGAAGATCTTCCTTATTTTTCAACTTGGTTTGTGGTAACAAATAGGCGATTTTCCAAAAATATTTTTTCATAGGTCCGCCATTTTGTTAATTTTGAACGAAGTCAATAATCCTAGTTTATACGAGAGCCAGACTTGCACTCTTTCTAACACCGTTGGAATTTTCGGATTGTCCGACTTAAATTTCAAAAATGATCCTTTTAATTTTGAAATTTTAAATTTTTTGTACTTTTCAGTATAGAGATAAAATAATACGAAAAACAAAAACAAATTGAATAACATTGTTTTTATAAAAAAAAAATATATTTAAAACCAGTGAGGAAAGTTCAAAATTCGAACGGACCGACTATATCATAACCTTCACCACTTTGGGTACATAAAATAGATGCTAAATTAAAATAACCCACACACATAACCAGGACCTAATTAAGTACTCTGTTCGAATTGTTGTTTCAATCGGAGAAACGTTGGCAGTGTGGTGCTCCATTAACATAAAATCGAACGAAACTATATATGAGAGCTATATCTAAATCTGAACAGATTTCAACAAAACTTCACATACATCAATCAGGACACGTTGTGCACAATTTTGTCTCAATCGGACAAAGATTGGCAATAATGTGCACCATTTACATAAAATCGGACGAAGATATATATGGGAGCTATATCCTAATCTGAAACGATTCCAACATTACCTCGCACACATCAATCAGAACTTCATTCAGTACGCTGTGCAAAATTTTGTCTCAATCGAACAAATATTGACAGTATGGTGTTCCATTTACATAAAATCGGACGACTCTATATATATCAGCTATATAAAAATCTGAACCGATTACAACAAAACTTCGCATACATTAATCTGGACCCACGCTGTGTACATTTTGTCCTAGTCGGAAAAATATTGGCATTTACATAAAATCAGACGAATATTTATGGGAGCTATATCTACTCTCCGCAAAATGTTATCTCAATCGGACTAATATTGGGATTTTGGTGCACCATTTACTTAAAATCAGAGAAAACTATATATGGGAGCTATATCTAAATCGGAACCGATTTTCTCCTATTTTAGTAGGGTTCGTCCTTGTGCAAAATAAGTGACATGTGCCAAATTTCATCCAAATCGGATCATAAATGCGACCTGCACTTTGTTCACACAAAAATACATGACGGACGGACGGACACGCAGAAATCTGAATGTGATTCTAAGCATATTCTCAAAAGGAACCGTGAGTCTATCTCGTTTCCTGACATTGTTTACATGTTATAAGGACTCACCACAAACCTGCGTGTTTCTGACGAATTGCTGTAGTATTCTTTATTGACCGTACGCCCGAACAAAACAGCGATAAAAACTTTCGCAATTGACCGAATTTGATGTGGTTTTTTGGTTCTAGCTCATCTGACCATTTCCATAAGTGGAGAAGTATAGTCATAAGGCAGTATAGTCATAATAATAGGTTGGCTACTTCTGAAAACGTTGTCTGCTTAGTACGTCATAGAATAATACCTGTATAATTTTTTTACCGATTGTATGCTTATTCGCTTCCCATATCCACTCCCCATATAAGTATCCATAGTGATGGGTCATAAATAGGTACTTAAGGGTTTTCACTTGAAATTTTGTAGGGACATTCTTGAATTAGGTTAGATTCGAATTAGATCAAAAAAAATTTTGCCCCCGAGAATGGGGGGTCCCCTTAAATACAATTTGTAATGCTCCCCATGATTCCTCCATGTTTTGGTATAACTGATATTAGAACTTAAATATATTATTGTTCCGAACAGATCTTGATCTGCAAAATAATTTAAATTAAATAAGTTGTAACCTACTTTGTGAAATCTCAAGGACACATCACCTTATGTAACCTATACATAACGTATATTACATAAACCCATCATACATCACAAACCACAATATTAACTTGATTATTGTATTGTTTTCAAATAAAGGAAAATTTTCCATGATTAAAACAAAATACCAAAGTAATAAAACTTATTTTATTTGTTTCTAAAAAGCATTTATATAGACTTATACTTGAGGAATATTAATTTTTGTGCCAGAAAAAGAAACGAAAGATTACGGAGAACTTTTCTCATATGGCATAATCATTACCTTGGCTATGTGGAATTCGTCTTCATCTCCACATTGCCTTTCATGGCAAAAAGTACTAAACACAATATATGTTGCTAATCCGCCACATTGGCCCAGTTAACGCACACACATTTATTAATATTTTATGAGATTTTAGCAAGCATCTTTGGATATGTGAACATGTATGGGATTAATATATGTTTGTGAGTGTATGTATGTGTGTAACACAATGATAATGTTTTAAGATATTGAATGTAGTTAAACGTGTTGCTTTCTTTTCGACATTTTCATCTGTTTTCCATCGTTTCCCTCTGCTTTGTAATGTTCCCCGTATGTTTTTGTAAAATCTTGTCGTGTTACATCAAACTTGAGAGAGAGTGCCACCGTAGAGAAGTAGAACTTGTAAAGAAATCATTAAAATAAACTTCCATGAATGTCGTGGATACACGCTGGTGGCTTTTATACCAGTTACACTGTACATGTCAAACGGATACACACCGAACTGCCTAAAGGATGAAAATACACAGATGTTTTATAATCGAAATGGTGAGACAGTATAGTAACTATGTATTATTACATGTAAAATAAATTGTGTACATTATACCTATTAAGAACTCATAATACTAAATTGCAGCTAATTCGGCGGATAAATACGATCAAAACCCCCAAAATACTGCCAATTAGGATGTACCGTTATATGGGGGCTACCAGAAAAAGTGGACCTATATTTATAATTGTTTGTGGAAATTTCAGTGAATTCGGTTGAAAAACACGCTCAAGAACCCTAAAATACCGAAAATTTGGGGGTACCCTTGTATGGGAGCTATACCTAAACGGGGACCGATAAATCCGATCATCGAACTTGACCGGCCTGCAGAGAAAAGACGACTCTATGCAAAATTTTGTCGATCTATCTCAATTCGATTATACCCTAGAGTGATTACAACAGACGGACATGGCTATATCGTCATAGAATTTTACGCTGATCAAGAACATATATACTTTATAGGGTCGGACAAAATTAATATACCCTCCATACAATGGTGGATAGGAAATAGGAAAAGCTCCTACGTAAGCATCTGAATCAGGATATATTGAACTTTTAAGACGATTTTAGTTATGGGTGGGCCTCCTCATAGAAAAAACGTCGTATAATCTAGAAACATGGAGGAGTATAAATTTATAAAGGTTTTATCAGGTATTTCGACACACATCGTTGTCAGAACCTAATTATTCTTATATAATTTCTCAATAATGTCACTGAAGAACCAAATAGCGTGGGATACCGCTACCTAAAAATATACCCTTAAAATTTGTATTCGAAGTTGGCCTCCTGCAAAATTGAAAAACGTGTTGCTGTGCAGATATGTACCCTCAATCTATGCTATATAAACTAACCCTGAAATTTTTGAGGTTGCGCTAAATCTAAGGACAATATAAATTTAATGACTGCTGCGTTAAGATCCTACAGGATTTATCAAATCGCATTCGCTTCAAATGAAATTTATGAGTTTTCAAAATGTTGATAATTTTTGGGGGTGATACCAGAAAGAGTGGAAGGAGATTTTTTTAATCGAAAAACAATTGTTTTATAAGATATTTATGAAGGATTTGTCACAAAGAAACTTATGGACGATGAAGAACATTGTTTATTTGCTTATTTAAAATCATTAACCTTATTTATTTCACCAGGAACCCGAAATGCTAAATTACAGTCACTTCGGCGGAACACGACGTATATATAAAAGCATTGGGATATATAAAAAAATGTCTGCAAAGATGTTTCCATCCTCCAAGAATTCAGAATGAAGAATTACAGTCCCTTAGTATGTCAAAATTCTCAGATTGACAAATTACAGTCACATTGATGCTGATAAAAACGAAAATGTGCCGGAAATTCCATATGGCAGCTTTGTTCAAAGCTGTATTGTTCGTTGTACCCTCAGCGTTATAGCTAATGAGGGTATATACACTTTACTACAGTAAAAATGTTCCTAATCGAAATATTTGTTTAAGATGTTTCTTTGGACCAAATTCGTTGCACGTAATTTGGAGTCGATTTACAAATGTCCGTCAGTCTGTTTTGTAATCGAGTTTGCCCAAACTTTGCATATCGTTATATTTCTTAATTTATCTTGGAAGATGGGGAATTTCGGCCCACTCCTTTTGGTACCTCCCCTACAATTTCATAGTATCATGTGAAAGTACTATACTATTTGATCAAACCATGTTCAACCAATTATCTTTACCAAGCCTGGATCAAGTCTGAAGTGGACCCATTGGACCACTACTTCTGGCACTTCCCCCTCACAGGGTCAAAGCAGGCAAATATAATGTCTAATTTGAACCAAACTCTGCACAACCTGTTATATTTACCAAGCCTAGATCAAGTCCGAAGGTGGAACCCGTCTGCCCTCTCCTTTAATACTTCCCCAATTTAAAAAGGTCAATATTTTATAAAGTGAATTGGATAATTGATTTGATCAATATTAAATTCGAAACCTAATTGATAAAAACATATACATTATATAAAACCACTTAATAATACCTGTGTGTATCTCCGAAGACTTCCGCAAAACCATAGATTGGGGCTATATATCTATCGGCAACAACGAATGACACTGTTTTACCCTTTTTTCGATTTTATTGGGGAAAAGGTCGATAAGAAACTTAAATTGCTATGTTTTGATAAAAAAATATAAAAAAATGTTCGGCCAGGCCAGAACGTTATATAAAACAATTTCTCATTTCCAAATTTCTCTGCTATTACATTCGGGTTCCAAAATGGGGTTAGGAACTAAACCAAATAACGAACCATATACTGTGGAGGTGGCGTTTGTTATTTAAAATCTGTACTTAAGGGGACCCACTCGAATTAAAATTTCAACAATTTGAATTGTAAGATGTATTTAAGGACATAAAGAATAAGAAAGTAAATTGATAAAATTTTGTTATTTTGTTGGTGCTTTTTGTAATTAAAGAAAAGTCCTTCTTTTCGGGCAAGCATGATTGCCCTTCACATAGAACATCCAAATCTCAAAATTCCAACGCATTTACAAAGGCTCTGGTATGAAGTAGGATTATTGACTACGCTCAAAAATTATCTAAATGGTGGACCTAAGAAAATATTTTTTTTTTCGACCAAAAACGAAACTGGGAAGTAGAGAAGATCTTCACGGAACGGATTTAGTTCATATGATAGATATGTACGTCCAGAATAATGTGTTAAAATTTGGAACCGATTAGATTAATATTTTTTGAGTTATCGCGCTCAACAATAATGAACACACTGCTTAATGTTGAAAAACGCTCTTGCTGCATGACACCTGTCGCTTATAAAAACAAATCAAATTAAATAAAAAAATAATTTTTCTGAAACCGAGAATGGTCGGTATACTAATCTAAATAAGTTTTTATTTACCAGTCCTCTAAAATGACACATTAGGTCCAATTCGTTGTCAAAACTTTCAAGTGGGGCAGAACCTTCATATGAATTCTATTTCAAAGCATAGACAATTTTCTGTAACAATGTTTTTTCGCCCTCCATGAAACCTGAATGCCAAAGTATCGCCACTGCGATAGAAAAATGCGGCAGGTAAGCTTTTAATAATTGGACGGAACCTGTAAATGCAATTTTTGTTTAAACATGGACGTGACGTGGCACCTGTTTATGTGTGATATGTCACCCTCCAAGAACACAGAATGCCAATTTAGAGGTATTTCGGTGGAAGAATGTACAAAAATGCCAAAAAAACAACCCCATTACGAATCGATGTATGTGCAGAATTGCAAAGATGTACTCTAAATATTGCAAATTAAACGACATATAATTTTATTCTGATAACGAATATAAATACATCATTCGATCGATGTCAATGATTCGTTCGCTTCCTACGATTGGTTCGCCTTTGCGACTCGTTCGCTCCTACAACTCGAGCCGACTACTATAATCCGCAGCGATTGCTACCACCCGAGTCGAATACTTCAACTATGTTGTTGTCACAACACGATCCAACTACATCAACCAGAACTACTACAACTCTAGCAGAATTCAAAACAGAAACTGACTGCGATTATCTATAGTTAGAAACCGACTACAGCCACCAGCTATATCACCATCAGCCCAACGGAACGAGTTCCAACGCACCGAAACGATAATCATAGAATATAGTTGAATAACCCGAAGGTTACACCAAATCTAATCATTAAAGTATAACAATAAATAACTGAACTTTTTACCACTCGTGTTTTATCTTAAGGTTTGTGGGTCTTTGAGTTGACTCAGGTTGTGACTGAGCTTACTTCAGCCTTAGATAAAACCACTCGTTATACGCCATATATTGAAGGATCTACTTATAGATCCGACAGTTCATCATAGTTGAAAAGGACGAGGAAAACATTCCGATATGAGCAACTTTTTGTAGAATATTTGGATATCAAAAAATTTCGTTATGTGGTATTTAGATGACGTTTCTAGAAAATAAGGACGAAGATGATGCACAAGGACTCGAGATAGAAGGAGGATATGTTTTACAAAAATAGTTCTCATTCACTTTTACTAACGACATGTTATAAAGTTTTTTCTTCATGGATTTTAGAGAAACCATCAAAAAGTTGATCTTGGGCGAATTTGCCGTTCTGGGCTTAATGTCCTCGCCAAGCGCCTTCGTCCCTATAAGATTTTTTTTAACTCTCCCAAAGTCTTTTTGTACACTGTTATTGATCACTTGTCTATTAGATAATATTATAATTAACTGCAACTATCGTCATTCATAGAGTTGTCATTAAAAGAAACCACTAATATCCAATTATTCTTCAAAGTTTGGGAATATAGATGGGAAAATATTATTTATTTACTGACATCCTCCTAAGAAGCCACAACTAATATTCAATCCACCATAGCTATACACCCTTGATAATTTGAATATTGATATTCCCTGAGTATATTGCGTTCCATTGGGTATTTCATCGTTCTGCAATACGTTCCGTGGAATGGTAATAACATCGAAGCTACCACCTGTGCGTATACGTTTGTTATTGGGAACGCGTATATCAAACAGGATATGTAGGACAACAAGGCGAACAAAAGTAGAGCAAGAACACACAAATTTTCAAAGTCAACAACAAGCACAATAATAAAAGTGGTAGCAGGAGTTGTTGTTGTAGTCGAGCAACAGCATCAGCATCGTAGCACGTTGTCTGTGTTTGTGGATTTGTTTGTTGTGGCCTTAAGCATAAAGCAGACAGGGCCAAATGGCTTAACATGTTGCAACAGTTGGATTTTTTTACCTACATGTTGATGGTGTCATTGTGTATATATGAGTGTGTGTGTGCGTGTTCAGGTTCAATCTCAAGGCAACATAGGTTGATGTTCGAAAAGGCGAGAGAGAGAAATTAACCTTGAAGAGCTTTCACTCTCTCTGTTTATGTGTTACACTATAAGGACACATGAAAAGCTTTTTTTAAAGCAGGATTCGAACTTGAACAGCATGTTGTTCCTTTTTAAAAACACAATCACATGCTGAAATTTTGGTTAGTTCGTGTTTGACCATTGCATTGTTGTGACGAGCAACAATTAGACGAGCGAAGCGTGTAGTGAAGTTTCAGTGTTTTCTGTTCTTGTGGTGAATCTCAAAACAACATTAAAGTGTAACAATCACAAAACTTTAAGTGAAAAAAATACAAAAACAAAATAATAACAATAACAAAAATTAATTCAAATTTAATCCTAACGTATTTTTTATGGCTAATAAAAGTTTATCCTTTGTAAAAATCCAGAATTTGTATTACGTCTGGAAAATAAGTGAATTAATTTTTTGTCTGTGTGTGTCCTATAACACAAAGTTGGATAAAAAATATAAAAAAGAATAAATAAAAAAATCATTTGCATATTTTGTGTTGATGGTGTTGTGTAGTGCGATTTTTTTTATTACAACTTTGCAGTCATTTAAATAATTTAATTTATGGCTGGAATTACAAAAATGTAATTGCTGCCAACCAGACAGCATTTGTGCAATGTTAATACCGCAAAATAAGCTACTGAAATTGTATAAATCATTGAAGAAGGAAATGACTTAATTTTACAGTTCAATAATTCGAAACATAATTTAAATTGCAATTGCAAAACCAGTGATAACCCCACATGTAATAAAGTTACATTTGTGTATAGGAAAAAAACAAATTGTATGTAAATTACCACAGCTCTTATATTGGAATTTAAATTACAAATAAAAACGAATTATTTGTCACAATTGTATGGTAAGTGAGTCAGTGGATTAAATTGTCCATTTTTTATATTGTCAGTATGTTTTTTTTGTTTTGTATTTGATGATTATTTAATTTGGCTTCAATCCAGTAAAACTTCAACGAACTAACACACAGCTGGTGGCCACCAGGTGTCAAGGTCTTAAAACAACTAAATATCAATCTTTTTCTTTGAGCGATAATAACAATGTCAAGGATATTTAGTTGAAATAAATTGTGTTAGAGAAATTAAAATAAAAGAAATAAATAGAAATAGAATAAATATGTATATACTATAAATCCACAATTGGAATAGTTGTTCAAACTAACCACATAACGGAAATAAGCTGGAACATTAACTTATAATTATCAGTAATCCGTTCTATATATGAAAAGTAATACGATTAAATCGCAAAATTTGTAATACAAGTTTTAAAATTTCCTAAACTATTGGTATTACTCATAGGATGCGTATTGTTATAGGCACAATTTTAAATCGAAAACTCTGTAATAAGGTACTTCGTTTGTCAGTCAATTTATAATTACACAACATCCGTCTGTCTGTCTGGCCAGCTGGTGCGCACGCTAACTCTCGAAGGAAGTAACCGACTTCATCCAAACTTTGCACATCGTAATATTTCTACAAAACTTTAAAGTTAAAGTTCGAAGATGTGGAATATCGGTCCACTCCTTCTGGTACCCACACCACGAAATGGTAAAAATTGTGCTAATAATTTATTTTATAATATCATGCGAATGGACAATCCGAGTTTAAGCAAACTTTACCAAGCCAAGGTCAAGTCCGAACGTGGGAAGCTATGGAAGCTATGCTTCTGCACCACTTTCAACAAAACGCAATAACGTCATTCAAGTCACAATTTGATACGTTGTGCAAAATTTCGAGTTAATCGAACAATCGTTAGGAGTTTGGTGCACAATTTACCAAAAATCGGACGAAAATATGTATGGGAGGTATATCTAAATCTGACTCGATTTAAACTTCACAGATATCAAACTGGACTAATTTATGTGCAAGATTTCGTCTCAATCGGACAAACCTTGGTGCACCATTTACATAACTTTGGACGAAACTATGTATGGGAGTTATATCTAAATCTGAAGCGATTTCAACAAAACTTTGCATACATTAATCTGGACCTAATCCAATATGCTATGTAAAATTTTATCCTCATCGGACAATACTTGAATGTTTGGTGCACCATTCAGATAAAATCGGACGAAAATATATATGGGAGCTATATCTAAATCTGAACTGATTTTCTCCAATTTCAATAGGAGTTGTCCTTGGGCCAAATAAGTGACTTGTGCCAAATTTCGTCCAAATCGGATCATAAATGCGAAAGGAGCCATGTGTCTATATCGTTTATTTTTGCCTGTTACGCAAACATATAATACCCTGTACAACAGTGAGGTGAATGGTATAAATAGACACATAACGGATTTAAGTTTGGAAATAAAATCATAATTATCAGAAATCGGTTCGGTATGAAACAGAAATACGATTAAATAGCAACATTTGTGAAAGATGTTTTAAAATGTCCATAACCATTGGTATTACTCATAGGATGGGTATTGTTATGGCCTCTATACAGAGATCCCGTCCCAATCTCGATTTGTTAATGATGATTTGCGAATTTTTGACACCGAAGGGCCTGTAATCCGACATTCCGTGTACAAGGAGTGTAAAAATTTCCCCACAGACAATTTTTGATACAGTAGATATCGGATATAAGCACATCCCATATAAGAAAAAATCGCATATAAGAAAGATTATCAAAAACACCGAGTTTATACTTTCTTATGTCCGATAATTCCATATAAGAAAAAAAACGCACATAAGAAGAAAATCTCCGGCTTTTTTGACTTTCTTATATCCGATATGTACTGTATTAGCCTTCTCATATAAACGTAAGTCCCATTTTAGGTTTTGGACTTCGGTGGAAAAATATGCATATGAGTATCATTTAGCAACCGAAGTCGCTATTAATTGACATTTCGGTTACCCAGAATAAATACACTTCCTGTCAGTTATTTCAAAATGTCATTTTAAATGTACCCGGTAGCCGACCAAAGACATTACTACTTTTTTATACCTCCGTCCATGAGGTGGGATATATAGCTAAGCTGTTATATACATTTGTTGCATCTCTCTAAGTTACATATATTCTTGATCCGAAAATCGATGTGGTTTTAGCCTGTTGAAATCACGATATCGATCTTAATCTTTAAGGCAGATTATTGAAATTATACACACAAATAGCTGATATTTGGTATTGTCCATGGGTATAAAGGTCATCCTGTTTTAGATGCAATGTAACATTTTCTGTATTTTGATGATTATTGTCACATTTACTCACCAACGTGGTTACAATTTTGTGCTCGGGGGTAATGGGTGGTGGCCATGTTTTTAGGTAGGTCCATGTTTTGTCTTAGCCCACATATAAAAGTATATTTTGAGACGAATTTTACCACTGACGTGGCCATGAATTGGCATTTCGTTTTTTGGAGGGTAAGAAACATCTAAGCATTTCTGATATATCTGAACTTATCAAATAACGTGTCATTAAAATTATTTTATTATGTGTATTTTTAGTATTTTGTGTCTATTGCAGTCCATAAATTTCGAAGGAACTTACCACACTTGCACATAAAAATATATTTTCCGAACCTACATCTCTAATACCATCAAAAATCTATATTAAAATGTATGAAACGTAATATTGTTGCCAAACCTGTATCAAGCACGGAGATTTGTTGTATACCTCTACTCCTTCCAATATAAATCTCACATGAAGTGATTTGATCCAAATTTACCATTTTGAAAAGGCATATCTCACTTGAATCCATCAGAGAATTATGGGTGGATGATTGATTTTAAACTCTTTAAAGCATTCTGAAACGAGTCTCCGAGGTATTTAATTTATTGCATAAAAAGTTAACCAGATATAAATAAGATGCAGAGATGGACAGGAAAAAGCTCAATATTAATATATTGACTTCTGCTATTGATAAAAAATGTACAAAGTTGCATAACAAAGGCTGGGTACATTGTTACAAAATACATACATACACTATACATACACTACATACTATTAAATTATTATTATCATTTTAATATTCTCAACAGTAAATGTGCCCCCTTTTATTATAAAAGAATTCCTAAATAATATTTGGATTATGAAGTCATAGAAATTAGTAAGAAACATTTTTGATTACTTTTATAAATAAAGCCCTATTTCAACAGTTGTATGATTTTTAATTTAAATTCAAAAGAAATGAAATGAAACATCACAATATTTTAAGGTTTCTTTGCATTAGAAACGAAGAAAATTTTAATTTCACTTTTATTAAGATGAATACTCCTACATAAATACGTGTGGGATGTATGGATTTAGGCAATAATAAAAGTTAAAACGATTGTTGCCCCAAAATTTAAACCGCAAATAAAGAAAATAAAATAACATGTAAATTTGTAAAAAATGTGTAATGTTGAATTTAAATAGTGAATATATAAAAAAAAACGAGTGAAAAAGAACGATGCGTATACTTAAAAAGAGCCGGAAAATATAGAGGCCAAAAATGTTCTATCTATGTTTTCGAGCTGATCTAAGCACATATTTTTGAATTTTTATATTTAATTTGGTCGTAGCCAAACATTTTTAAGTTGTCTGCTTAGCAAAAATTGAAAATAATCGTTTATTTATTACAAAGTTAGGATAATATTGGTTGTTTCATACGATTCCAATGAGATTTATAACCTTCAAAATTGTTGACCCTTGGTGAGGAAGGTACTAGGTGAAGTGAACCAAAAAGTCCCATTACCAGTATAATGGTTAAAATATTAGGTTATGTAATGATTAAATTTTTAGAATCTTAAAAAAATACAGTACTTTCCATATACCCTTATCCGAATTGGCATCCCTATAAAATTACATTTTTTCTAATGCAACTATGCAATGATAAGCAAAAGAAGTTGCTAAATTCTTGTCATCTTATGTTCAAAAGAAAATAAAAAAAAACCGACCTTTAGACTAGCGAAATGGTCTAACACAAATTCTTTTTCTCTCAACACTCAACAAGCAAAGAAGTAAGAAGCTGAAGTGATCTTGAAATAACCTTTAAATAGAATACTACTGATCATCATTATCAGTTAACTATCAAGTGAATCTCAATTTATAAATTTAATAAACTTTCTTTCCTTTTGTGGCAAAAATATAAAAGGTAATCCAATATCCTAATGATCCAGTAATTGGTTTTGTGTTTTACCGTGGCTAATTTGTGTATTTTTTATACAGAAAATATTTGGGAAATTATATAAATTCATCATTAAATATTCCCATAAATTCTTAACCCCGGTATACCAATTCCATTGCATACGACCATTTGAAAAGAAAAATATTGCCAGTGACTGCAGCACTTCGGAGTATACTGGGGCTAATAAAAAAATTAAGACCACTTCTTTGGATCCTGTTTTTGATTGCACTGGAGCCCAAAAATCTGCACAAAAAAATATCATAATTTTGACGCAATATCCTAAAATATTCAAACTTGGCGTATAAATAAATTTAACACAAGAGAGTTTCCGAAGATTTTTACATAGAATTGGCAAACAATCGCAAAATAAAATAAGGCACACGCCGCCGCCAGAATTCACACAGAACCTCATTTCTTTTGTTTGCTGCAGCCGAATTTCTAATTGGCATGGAAAAAAAATCTTGGAGAAAAATTACACATATATCTATATCGGAGAAGTTTCTATTTAAGTATAGTTCCAAATTAATTACATAATTATGCACGCCTAAAAAACTTATATTAAACACCTTTTTCTTACATTTAAGGTATATATTAAAAACCCCCTTAATTAAGTTCCACCCTAATACACATTGAATGCACGAAAAGTTGCATTAGATCAAACCATCAAATTTACAAGCTTCAGAAATGCAGATTATTAAGAATATACATGTGATTGCATATCTAATGTAAAATGTTCGATCAAACATCATTAGTATGATCATCACTCAATACACATGATACATCATCAAACCAACATCATTATTACAACAAGCAATTCTTTGGAGGCCTTCAACGTTTCTGCTGCTGTTTGGTGAGTACATTTGTAATGAGAAATTGTGCTTTGCTTTTGACACTGCCTATTTTGTGTTGTTGTAATTGCTATTGATTTTCTATACATTCGTCTGCTATTTCTGATCTTTGAAACATTTATAATGATTGGTTATTAGGGTTACCAACAATTGTTGAAATTTTAGAAAAAAATATTTGTTGTTACATATTTATTAAATTATAAATAAAATTATTGGGAAAAAAATGTTTAAAAAAAAAGTTATATTCTAGAAGTTCAACAAGTGATAGTTAAACAAGCTTACAGATTATTTAGAATAAACATGTATAATTTCTTTTTATATTAAGTTGAGTTTAATAGTGAAAGTTTTCGCTTTTTTTTAATATTAATTATTGTTAAATTTTCTTATACGAAATTAAACATAAACATAATGATTTGAATAAATATAAGGTATTTTAAGATGAATTGGTAAATTTAAAGGAAATTGTGTTTTCATACTGACGATGAGGTGGGATTAAACTAGGTCGAAACCAATTATGGGGTCCTATAATAAAATTTTCTGCGCTAATTGGACCAAGGTAAGGGCGGGTAAAGATGCGTAATCTCTAAAAACATCAGAGAGATATATTATTAGTTGAAGAGGGGAATACAGTTAGTTATAGCGGGGTAGTTAAATATTTCCATCCATTAATCTTTTTTTTTTTTTAATTCATATACTAATTTTATTCAGTCACTTCTTTTGATTACTAAAAAGGGAGTCTACAATAATTTTTTTGTAATAAGACTAGTTCGGTGGAGAAGGACGAGAACCCCCCTCCCGACTGAAGCATAGCTGTTCAATGGCTCCCGCAGTCCTCTTTCCAACCGAACCAAGGTAGAAACACCTTACCAACAGTCGCACCATTGACTGTCTTAGCCGTACATTACAGTTATTCAAAGGATGGTTCAAATTTCTGCAATGGACGATAGTCCATTCCATAGTTTCGAACTTAATATAAGGGGACCCTCCGTTCTCGATTCAAATTTCGACGATTTCAACTGGCTGGTTGACCATACATTATGATGAAGACTGTAACTTTGTATATATATTTAAAGACTTAAATAAGAAAATAAATTGACAGTATGTTGTTGTTTTTCTAATAAAATTTAAAATTCATTTTTATACCCTTCACCTTCACTCACTTTCTGAGTCAATTTATGTATTTCCGTCCGTCTGTCTGCCCATTTTAAATTGTAAACAAATTTGAAAATTGGCACAGCTCATTTATATGACCCAAGGAAAAAATCGGTTCAGATTTAGATATAGCTCCTATATATATATTTTCGTCCAATTTCATGTAAATGGTGCATCAAAGTCCCTATATATGTTTCGATTTACACGAAATTCAGCATAGCGTACTGAATTGAGTCTAGAATGATGTGTGCTAAGTTTCGTGAAAATTGGTCAAGTTTTAGATAAAGGTCCCACATATATTTTCGTCCGATTTAATGTAAATGGTGTACCAAAGCCCCCGAATTAATTTTAGAATGATGTGTGCTGAGTTTCGTGAAAATCGGTGCGGATTTTTATATAGCTCCCATATATATTTTCGTCCGATTTTATGTTAATAGTGTACCAAAGCGCCTAAATTTATTCGATTGCACGAATTTTGGCATAACCTACTGAACTAAGTTTAGAATAATGTGTGCTACGTTTTCTAAACATCTGTTCAGATTTATATATAGCTCCCATATATATTTCGATTGAGTTTATAATAATGTTTGCTGAGTTTAGTGAAAATCGGTTCAGATTTAGATATAGCTCCTATATATATTTTTGCCTGATTTTATGTCAATGGTGTACAAAAGCCCGTATATATATTTCAATTTGCACGAAATTTTGCACAACGTACTGAATTGAGCCTAGAATGATGTGTGCTAAGTTTCGTGAAAATCGGCTCAGATTTATATAAAGCTCCCATATATTTTTTCCTCCAATATAATGTAGATGATACACCAAAGTCCCTATTGATTAGCACACCAGTCATCCGTTTTAAACACGCTAAGTCGTATATATATATGGTACGCACCTCTCAATCAGATAAACAGAGGGCGGACTTTTGTAAATGGACTCCTATTCACGCTTTACTATATTAAGTAAAAAATGTAAATCCGTCATTGGGGTTAGGTGGCCGAACTTGTTATACCCTTTAACATTTATATTCATCACTAATGTGAAATCATACGAATTGTATATGAGAGCTAAATACATATGGAACCGACTTTAGCTAAAATTTTCAAAATTTCTTCAAATCATCGGATGAAACTATAAAGACAAATATTTCAAATATGTATACACTTATGTCATTATGCCAAATATTAAATTTGTTTCACAATATCCCTAGAGCACGAAAATAAAAAATGTATGTGCCACTTTTTAAAAATAACATGAATACGAAAATTAAAATTAGTTTAAATCGGAGATACTATGAACCTTATCTATATTATTTCGAAATCTTGATAATACTCTAAATCACAACATTCAGTGATTTCTTGTGAAAAGATGGATTTGATTACTTACTCCACTATGGCAATGTATAGCATTTAATTCATATAATTTATCATCTATTAACCCCGAAAATATTTGCAAATATACTCGCCTTAAGGCAAGAGTTCAAAGGGTTAGACATTATTTGCTACGACATACCAATACCCAATTATAATAGCCCATGTATGTGTAATTATCCACATATCTGTCCTGTATTCCTTGGAATCTCATTATCCAGCCAACTGCAACATTTCTTAAGACCTTTCCGTTCAGAATTCATTTAACGTTGTTAATTACGCATGAAACACAAATATTGGCTCAATGTCAAAAGTAACTAAGTAACAAAAAACGCTATTTAATCCTGCTAATTATTCGATTTCATAAATGTAGGAACATTTTGTGACAACATGTTACATGTACATATAAGTTTTTTCATAGCATTTAATTATTTAGGATTGCTTGTCATAATTATAACAGCTGTATGATGTTTTGGTAATTACTCATGTAGAATTTTTTTACTTTAAACAAGTTTAAAATGTTTAAATTTATTTCCAGTAGATTGGCTACAATTATACCACAATTATTCTTTTTTTTTCTAGAAAATCTCTCTAAAAGAAAAAAAAATACATACATATGTTAGTCCACACTTGACATCAACACACATTTTCTTTGATTGACATTTGCTGTTGGCAAGACAGCAGCAACTTTCTTGTCACGTGCACATTAACATTTCAACCCATTGCACAACAGACGGACGTACGACAACGTTGAATGATTCCGAATGAGTTCTTTGTATAATTTTTAATTTATTCCAACATCCAACCAGCAATGACTGTACAAGCAGATTCATTTGGCCTCAACACGTTAATACCAACCCAGATCAGTTATTGATTGGCAATTATGTAAATACTTGGCCATTTAAAGTATTCCAATAAATGCCAGCCAGCTCATCAACGTTGTACCATCATCGTCGTCATCATCACAAGCAGTAGCAGCAATTTTAAACATATTTGTACAGACACAGAAATATGCAATTAATTCATGAAAATTGTTGTTGCTATTTTCTTATTTTTTTGCAATAAAAATAATATCATGTTATAAATGATGGATATTAAATATTTTCATGTGAAGACCAAAAAAGGGAGTGATTAAATATTATTTTGGTAAAGCAATATGGATAGTAAGGAAAAAATATTCAAATATCTAAGTGCAAATTTTTTAAGAGGTCTTTAATGGAAGAAGCCCTTGAAGAATCCAAGGTATATAAGAAACAAGGACAAACGACAGTTACAAATTATCATAGACACATTTGTAAGTCTACGATAATATTTTTTGATTGTTTAAATTGCTGATATTTTGTTAGATATGTGCAGGAGGAAGTAGTGCGTTCAGTCATATCTTTAGAGTTGATATATATTTAGTACCACCTGTAAAAACCTTCTTAAGCTCGACGGGATCAAACATTTTATACACATTACCTCAAGGTAAAATACACTCAAAATACCTAAAATCGTTCGGGTCTTTTATGTGGTATATTGCTGTTTGGGGTTACCGTTATATGGGGGCAACATGGGCCGATATTCATAATTTTTTGATAGGAATACATGATACCAAAGGAGAACCCGAAAACGTCAAATTACAGCCAATTCAAAACGAGTTTGAAAATCTTATTCATTCAATAATAGGAAGCAACTTTTATAAGGGTCTAGAACGGTATTTGGTCAAATATTTATAATATAGGTTAGAGAGATTTTCTACATCATGAGAAAACAGCAAACTTGGCTCGAAACGTTTCTAAACACTTCATCATTTCTTCGAGATTAGTTTTTTCAAGAACCGACGGATTCTTATATTTGTTTAACTCTACAGCAAGTTTAAATTATATAAGGACCAACAGAAGCAGACGACTTTTTAATGACCCAAAGGAGAGTGGATTTTTTAAAGAATGTTGTTTTAAGGGACCAACATAGGAGTCTTTTTTATGCTCTTCACCTCATTGTGTTACAGGGTATTATGTCTTTGTGCATATGTTTGTAAAAGGCAAAAAGGAAACGAGATAAACACATGGTTCCTTTTGAGAATATGCATAGAATCACTTTTTAAGTCGATTTATCCATTTCCGTCCGTCTGTCCATATTAAATTATAAACAAAGTACTGGTCGCATTTTTGATTCGAATTGGATGAAATTTGGCAAAGCTCATTTATTTGGCCCAAGGACGAGCCCTATTGAAATGGAGAAAAATCAATTCAGATTTAGATATAGCTCCCATATGTATTTTCGTCCGAATGGTGCACCAAAGTCCCTATATCCATTTCGATTTCAACGAAATTTGGCATAACGTACTGAATTGAGCTTAGAATGATGTCTGCCAAATTTCGTGAAAATCGATCCAGATTTAGATATAGCTCCCGTATATAGTTTCGTCCGATTTAATGTAAATGGTGCACCAAAGTCCCTATATATCCTTCGATTTGCACGAAATTTGGCATAGCGTACTGAATTGAGTCTGGAATGATATGTGGTAAGTTTCGGAAATATTAAAAAAATGTTTAACTATCAGGAATGCCGATATTTTAAGGAATATATTTTCAAAAATTTTCACAACTGGCGATATTTTGTCAAGGAATTCTTAGCTAGGGGTTTTATGATGGGGTTTCCAAACTATGGGCGATATTTTTTAATTATTAGCTATAAGTTGGCCTTTCTGAAGGACTGTTAAAACAATTAAAACAACCTTACCGTACCTCTTCGAAATATTTGGTTTTACGGTACCCCCCGCCCCCCCCCCCCCCACATTCACGATTTTAATTTTTCAAAATTTTCAATGGGCTGGTAAATCAATACCAATGCTTGTTAAGGTTTGTAACTTTGCACATATATATTTGAAGATTTAAAAGAGAAGAAAAATAATTTACAAAAAACTTTTGTAATTGTTTTGTTGTTGTTTTTTGTAATTAAAGAGAAGTCCTTATTTTTGATGGCGGGCATGATAACTCCTCACTGGAACATCGGAATTCTAAAACGGTGTTAGAAAGAGTACATGTCTGGCTCTCGTATGAACTAGGATTATTGACTTCGGTCTAAAATTAACAAAATGGCGGACCTTTGAAAAAATATTTTTCGAAAATCGCCAATTTTTGACCAAAAACCAAGTTAAAAAATAAGGAAGATATTCACCGATTGGCTTTATCCTAGTTCATACGATAGCTATACACTCACAGAGAAACGTGTAAAAATTTGGAATCGATTGGGTTATTAGTTTTTGAGTTATCTTGCCCGCCATTCGCAAAACAGAAAAACGCGTTTAAAGTTTGAGAAGCCCTTTAGCCGTCACTTGATGCTGACACAATAAATCGGCTATATCTTCAAGAGTTCTTGAGATTTTCACATGAAATTTTGTAGGGACATTCTTGAATTAGTGTAGATTCGAATTAAATCAAAAAAATTTTTGACCACGAGAATGGGGTGGTCCCCTTAAACCCAAAAATTCTTAGGACCAAATCTGCTTCAGACGATTTACAAAGGACCTTTGGTACATCTGTCTGACTAGTGTGTTCACTAACTCTCGAAGGAAGTAACCATTTTATCCTAATTTTTTACATCATATTTCTTCTATTATGACAAAATGACAAAAATTTTGCATAGAATTTGAACGGAGTATTCAATTTTAACACAAACTTTGCATAACCGCATATATTAAACAAGCCAATATAATGTTTGAAGATGGAGTTTATAGGATAAATCCTTCTGGCAATAGTTTGATTATTTTTCTTTTTTAATTTCATATCTAGCGAATAAAACATCCGATTAGATCAAAACTTAGCAAATTTTAATATCAGATCAAATAATGGTCTACACTTTTTGAAAAAATCCTCCTTCCATAAGAAAACTAAGTGATTTTTACATTATGATTTTGCAGCTAAAATTGTAAACACTTTAATATGTATCTTCTTTTGGCAACTCCGAAACTTCCTGTGTAAAGAGGATCCATAATGAAAAACTGCAGTGTGTACCGAATATGGGGAGGTAATATGGGGAGGCCAATATTGATGATAGTGGACCAATATTGATAATTATTGTAGGGAGATTTGATATCCAATGATAACCCTAAATACTGCTTATTCGAAATAAAAACGCAGAGGTTTTGGGGGTGCTATAACCAAACGTGATTCCATATATCCAATTTGCAATATCAAATATCCTAGGAGACTTATTGCGAGCTTTATCGTGATTCCGACAGACTGATAGACATTCACGGATCTCCGCTGAATAGTTTGTATTCCATGAGATATATGACATGTTAAAGTTGTCAAAATTGTTGACCCTTTTCACCGATACGGAGTCCTTCGATATGCCCTAGCTTTAAAAAAGTTTGATGGTGGTTTACAACACCCCGAAATATTTATCGGGAACACCACATTATGACGATTTAGCCCTGCCTGTGGAAATCATGATTGAGATCCTAACCGCCAAAATATTGCGTTTAAAGCTTCATATTCGGAATGTGCTGTAATATGATATTCCGCGTTCTAGGATTAAAATTTTGAGGTAGCCCCCCATTATACAGGTTGCTTATATGTTTGCCTTTTTGTTGCTCTAGGATTATTTTCCAATTGAAATGGTTAATCGCGTTCTTGGTACAACCCCAAAAGATTGTAATGCCGCGAAATATTGGTCCTAGGCCCACCTTTAAGTATACCGATCGTCATATATCGACTAGCTGAGTCGATCTAGACATGTGTGTCCGTCCGTCTGTCCATTATAATTTGTAAACACGATACAGGCCACAGTTATGGACCTATCTTCACGAAATTTTGCATGTAGGATGGGTTCTGGCCAATGAAAACCCCTATTGTTTTTGGAAAAGATCGGGTAATATTTAGGGGATGAAATGGACCAAAAGCTTTTTTTGTCGGTTTTTCTGTTCGCTACAGAGGCCGTAATTATGTCCCAAACACCGAACTTTTGCATAGAGAAGGAGATTGGGTCCAAAAATGAGCATGCTTGTTTTGATAAAAATCGGTCAATATTTAGCGGGTAAAATGGACCCTGACTTTTGTGTGAAAAATTATAAAATTTGTATTGTATGGCTTATATATTTACTCCTGAAGGGTATAGACCCGAGAAGTTGATGGTGTATCGAAGAGGAGTGGTTGACCTTGATGACTGATACCAATTATATTGTCGTATTTACTCGTATGTGAGAGTTACACTTAAATATTTGCAGGTGCTTGCGTATTTATATTTTATTTAGTAACCCATTAATTTTTTGAGACCGGAAATATAGCGCTTATCGCTTTGTAATTTTCCATGAGTTTCCCGTTATGGTCAACAGCAACGCTTATAATTTTCGGTGATGATTAAATTTTTTGATCGAATCAAAGTGATTATAATTTCATTAGCCGTAAGACTGAGGTTATAAACATTAATGTTTGTGTGTTTTTTCCCCAAATGTACCCTTCCATCTCTAACCTTTCAATTCTTATAATCCTGTACTATAATAAACCATTTTATATGTTCACTTATTTAACTCTTTCAAATCGTGTCTATGTATATATTTATTACAAACAATTAAAGTCAAGGTCACCAGCTACCAGACAGTTATTTGGTTAATTATGAATATCTAACAATTGAATTCCATTCGCATTTCACAAAAATATATTTTTGGTAGACTTCAAAGTTTTTGGTGAAGGTTACAACAATTTTTCCCCCTATTATCGCTCTACTTAATTTTCGAATACAATAACCCTCTTCATTCATTTGAAAATTTCGACAACTTTTGACAACCATCCACACAATGAGAATTGAAACGAAAGCAGTGGTTTCTCTTCTAAGAAACCACTTAAATGTAAATATTTAGTAACATGGCGCCAGCGAAGATTATTGTGTCTGTATAACAATAACAGTTTTCAATTTCAAGTAGTGGTACATTGTACATTTTTCAAGGACATTTAAATTAAACTAATAATTTGCTTATTTTAAGGATAGTACACTTAGAGTGCGTATATATTTTTATAACTGCTACTTGTTGTTTCATTTGATAATGGAGTCGAAGATTTTATGAAATGGAAATTTAATAAACTTATTTTACAAATAGCTAAATGTACATTGTTGCGGAAGGGAATCGAGGAAAGAAGTGTTACAAAATGAAGGTCGGACATGAAATTATGTATCCTTTGTGTTTCTAAGGATAGACAATATAAAAACTAATAAAATAAGTGTTTTTCTACAACAATTTTCTATTTCAAAGTTAAACTTATTAAATAATTGGATGGAAATATCCATTTCGGAATGTAACCCCATGACGAATATATTAATAATACAGTAGGATAAATTCGCAATAAGTCAAGTTGTTCAGTTATGGAGTGATAATTTTTTTTATATCGACTTGATAATCCATGGATACATAATTTTATATCTCTATCTAGATCCGGTGCTAGAACGAAAGAAGCATTTATAGTTCGAACTCGTAAAATATGGTACAATAAAACAGTTCTATGATTTTACCACCAGATCAAGTTGTTGTTGATTTTTCAATGGTATAGGAGGTGATGCAAATGTGGTATACACATTTGTTTTTAGGTTGCCAAATTTTTATTTTTTATCCGATTAAATTGAAATTTTGCACTTAACATGCTACATGTGTTGTCTTTCCATGTATCAAATTGAAAATAATATTATTCTAACAATTTAAGAGATATTTGAGAAAATATTTGAAATCCCATAAAAAGTGATTTTAAAAAAAGTGCAGGTAATGTGGTATACCACATGATGTTAATGTGGTATAGTATAATTTTCACTTCCAATTGATATCTTATATAATTTATTGTTTTTAATGAATGCGAATTAGCTCGAGATTTATGTCTGTTAAGATTTTTAACGGATACGTTCAGTGCAACTTTAATTTTTATTATATAATAATGTCTACACATGGCAATATTTAATTTTTGTATGGAGAAGTTGTTAAAACTCATAGCCTTTGTTTTTCATCCTTGTGATTCATGGTAGACTCTCGTAGAGTACAATGTTTCACATAGTAATGAGATTTTGTCTAGTGCTGCCCTTTTTTCATGCAGAATCAAGGTATACCACATTACCTACACTTGTGTTTACTGAAGAAATGTCTAGTTTTTTTTCCAAATTGGTGATTATGTGGTGCAATCGCGCATATTATTTGATTTTTAGTTCATACTGATTATTTTAATGCTTTAGTAATAACGATTAAAGTACATCCGTAAAACAAAAAATTATTTTTAAACTTCAACCGAAAAAAAGTCAATTTCATGAAAAATTTTATTTTTGGTACTGATTCTCAACGTGATTTAAATAAATTAAACAGGTCATTGCTATCTTATTTTTTTGAGAACAGCAAACTATAGAACATGTTTCAATTATTCTAAAATTTTCAGTTTACAAAAAAAGTGACTATACCACATTACCAACCTATACCACATTTGCATCACTTCCACTATGCATATAAGTTTAATCGGTTTATTAAAACCAGTACCAAAATCGTATTTTTATCTGAAAACATATAGTGAATTTAATCTTCTTACCTTTTCTTCGATACCCTTTTCTCTCTTCCTTCGATACCCTATTTAAAATCTTATGAGCGAAATTTTTTAGTATATATGCAGGAGTTAAAATTTTTGTTTGTGGTATATAATTTACGATTCAAGAAAATACGGACGAAAAAGACACTCAAGAATAGAATATTTTTCATTCGATTGGACTGGACTGGAAGACAAGTCATCTGGAGAAATTACCTGCAATTTAATTATTTTTATGTTTCTAGCTATAATTGTCCAACTTCTTGCAATTTAGAATTTCGATTTCTCAAAGAAAAAAAATCCTTTAAAGTTCCACCTAATGGTGAAGGGTTAACTAGACGATTACAAGTCTGTGTGTCCCAAAGAGTTTGCAACATAAGAAAATATTGATTCTAGACACACATTTTAGTATACCGATCGTCATATATCGACTAGCAAATCGTTCTATGTTTTTACAAGAACCCCAAAAAATGGGGGTTTTAAGTCCTCCATAGATATATTTTTAACTCTCAGCAGTCGGTGTAGCTGACATGGATATATTTTCAGGCGGAGGGCTACGGAATGACACACAGGTTTTACTATTCGCTTTATATTAGGTATATGTTTTATTAGTAAAAAGTGTGGGGAGGTACCAAAAGAAGTTGCCCTATAGATCTCATATCGGATTTAATGTTTAGTAAAATATTACAATGTGCAATCAAAGGATCAAATCGGATATTAAATTCGTTTCAAAGTAAATTTACATGTATATAAAATATTCATTGGCCCAGGTTTAAGGTTCCGAAAGTAGCGGGCCGGTGGTTCCCATCTTCGGTCTTTATGTAAGTTTAGTAAATATGACACGATTTCCAATATTTGTATCATCCCATTTGCTTGATATTGGATTAAAAAATTGTCACACTTTGAGAAGGAGGTACCAGCAGTAGACCGACGGGTTTTATCTTCGGACTTGATCTAGGTAGGTTAAAAAATTTTATGATGACATTTTAATCGCTTGTTAATGGAATATAAAACTTTCAAAAAGTTGAACTCTTCGTGGGGAGATACCAGAAGTATCAGAAGGAGTGGACATATATTCTCAATATTCAAACTTGATTTAAAAAATTTAAAAATTATTGTGCAAAGTTTAGGTGAAATCGGTTGCTCTCTTCGAGAGTTATCGTGTGCATCAAACATCAGGACAGAAGGAGAACGGACATTTGAAGATCGACTCCAATTGTCTGGTTCAAAAAAACATGGGGTCTGAGACGAATATTTCGATGATACACATTTTTCCCGAGGCCAACATATACCCTCAATTGCCATAAGGCTGACAGTATAAAAATTGTGACCCGGCCGAAATTGTTTAGGCATGTTCGGTTCCGTGCAAGTCTATCTAAAGATTTTGGTAATGGTTGATGAGGTATCCACTGGAGCAAAAACGTTAGTTGTGTCTGTTTTTATGCAGATAAAACACAGGTCTGTAAAGAAACAACAGGTGTGTACAAAGAACAATTTGTGTGTAAGGCGAAAACAGAGATTTATAAATACCAATTGGTCTTTATAAAGAACTGTGGTCTCTATACTGGCCAATTGTAGACCGATTGTAGTTATAATCCCCTGTTTTCTCTGTACAGACGAACTGGTCTTTATATACACTTGTGGTTTCTATAACAACCTCGGCTGATTTGTAAGTCGGTAACTGTAAATCGGTCTCTACTTAGGCCAATTGGTCTTTATTTACCCGCTTGAAAAAAATTATTTTTATGAAATCAATTCTATTTATTTTTATAAAAAAATACAGAAAATTTAATTT
The DNA here is from genome assembly GCF_032173495.1 of Musca vetustissima. Classification (NCBI taxonomy): domain Eukaryota; kingdom Metazoa; phylum Arthropoda; class Insecta; order Diptera; family Muscidae; genus Musca; species Musca vetustissima. The sequence goes on along the minus strand of NW_026887699.1, from coordinate 37,224 downwards.
TTTTGTCATATGTCCCATTTTAAAACACAACACACAAAAATTATTTTCAAATAAATGCCATTTTGTTAAATTTGGACCATTTTTGTGAGAGTTAGAGAGGATTAAAACTTAATTTTAATATTTTAACATGGGGATACAGACCTTTAGCAGTTATGGCTTCATCAAAAGTGGTTTATCTATACGCCATATAAAGTTTTGGTCTATTAACCTTCTAAATATCTTAAAATCTTCATCAAAACATCTATATCTATTCATCGGGAAAGGTCTCCTTTTCCATCGTTAAACATGTTGTGGTGGTCGGGTAATAGTTGTGGTCTTGAAACGAAGAGACAAAAACAAACAAAGCTCTACATTCAAAATTTGGTCCATAATAGTGGCCTGGATTTTGATTTAAATTTATAATGGACAGACGTAATTATAACGGATAAACTATTGGCGCCACAAAATGTGTTCGTGCCCGAATGTTATAATGCGTTGCCTTTTTAATAAAATTGATCATTGGGTGGTACCTTAAATATGAAAGGACGTTTATATGGGGTCTATGTCAAACATTCAAAACACCCATACTTATTCGTTGTCCAGGCCTCCTTCCTCGTCTAAAATTTTGTAATTAGTAAGCCTCATAATAGCAGAACAAACATATATAACCCATTTTGTGCTCATTCTTTGAAATAATGGATAGTTTATTTTTAAGAAAGGATTGCTCATTTTCTATTCGGAAATATTTTTTTCCACGGTCAAATTTCTTCGCTAACTTCAGCTTAATCTGAAACTGAAACATATTGTAATTGAACCATAAAATATGTAAATATTTTCTAAAATCAAGGAACCACTATCCTGTCATATGCATTATATATGGAGAAGAAATCCAATTAACATTAAAAATCCAGTCTCCACCTTGTGAGCTAAAATATCCCGTTGTTACCAATTGTCCTTGTTTACATTTTGTTTTTTCTGTTTCTGTTTATCATTCGTTCGTTACATTTTCAGTTAGTTTGTTACTGTAAAACTTACTTAAAAGGGTATGACAGACCCTGAGTAGATGGAAGGAAGATTATTTAATGTTTATTTATTCCATTTCCTTCGCTGTTTCCCATGTTTTCCGTTTTAACAGCAACAGTGTATGGAAGACTTCGCGCTTTAACTACATGTCATAATATTGGTTATCGCAGCACCACTCGCACATACCACAGTTGTGGGTAAAATTGGTTTTTTTCTAAGTAACAACAACAAAAACAAAATCCATCTGTCTAAACCGGCGATTATAACAAAAGCGCAGCCAGCCAAAAAGGATTGTCTTTACAACAAAATGGAATACAAATTAAGGGATTACTTGGAATGACTTGAATGGCGCGCTTAACTACACACCAGCGCACGGAAAATAAGTAGAATGACTTTGAAATTTAATCCGATAACATTCCTGTCCCTTTCGCAAAAAAAAGAAGTATTACAAAAATATTTAACTTTTCGCCGAAGGGCATACCGCACAAAAAAAGAGAAGGGTATTGTTTTCGCCACAAGAAAAAATGCCATCCAACCCAAAAACCAAAAAGAATTGAGTTCGCTGTAAAAGGATTTTTGTATGTCATTGACTTTGAGTTTCCTTCTCACATTTGGAAAGGTTTTAAAAACACAAATTGTTCCTGACAACTAAAGGTAGTTTGTGGTGTGAGGAGTTACCCAGGCGTTAAGTAAGTGTTGTAGCAAAAGTCAAATACTTGTTATTGAAATCTATAGGTTTTCATAGTTTCACCACACATACATCAATCGTTTACATTTTATATGAATTGGAAAAAGTTATTCTTAAGCACCTCAAAGACAAAGTGATTTATTGGGAATTTACTAAATTTACTAGACATGTAATCCACCATAACCAACAGTCTTCTTGTAGCATTTGAAGTATATGAGGATTTAAAAAAAAAAAATACATGACCATAAAGGAAATTGTTCTATAATATATTCAAAATGAAAAAAAGCATTGAAAAATGTATTGAATATATATATATATATATATATTATTCAAATTCCTAAAAAAATCCGCGAAAAAATATTTTTAATAAAAATCCACGCCTATTGAAAACATATTTTTAAATAAATCCACACTATTGGTCTGATATACCTTAAAAATGTTTTAAAAAAACCACGCCTATTGGTCTGATAAACCTTGAAAAAATATTTTTAAATGAATACACACTATTGGTGTGATATACCTTAAAAATGTTTTAATAAATCCACGCCTGTTGATCTGATAAACATTGAAAAAATATTTTTTAATAAATCCACACATACTAGTCACATATACCTTAACATTAAAAAAAATCCACACTATTGGTCTGATAAACCCAAAAAAATTATTTTAAATAAATCGACGCATATTGATCTGATGAGCCTTGAAAAATATTTTGAAAAAATCCACACCTTTTAGTCTGATAAACCTTGAAAATATTTATTAAAAAATCCACGTTTATTGCTCTCCACGCGTATTTGTCAATGGGTCCCTGAATTAGACCATGACCCCTTAAATATTTTAGATTTTTTTGGTTAATACTTATAATATATTTTTTTGCATTTAGTTAATTTTTTTCTTCAAAACATTATTAAACAGTCGTTCAATGCTTTACGACGAAATATTCACCGACAAAAATTCGAAAAAATTGTAACAAATCCAAAATGTTTGCATAGCACTTTTTGCCATGACATCCTGAAACGCACAAAACATCTGGGCTTACACGCACACAAATTACCATTAAGTATACATAAATATGCTCGAGTTCTCTAAGAAGGACTTTTCGAGTGAACACTCCTTAACGCACACATTTACATTCGTACACACTATTGTTGAGACCACAAAAACGAATAAAAAAACGTTGAGAGCTTTAGTTTAAAATGATGAACATTCATATTTCCGTTTTGACAGACATTGAAATATTGTACGGGGGCTTTACGAAGCAATGATGGTAGTAACAATAAATGTAGTTACATTGGGCATTAGTATACAAAATACGGATAAATATAAGGATACGCAAAAAAGGGTCTATATTAAATGGACAAAGTCCGGCTATATCGCTACAAACAAATTTGCGAAATTTCTATGTAATATATAATAGAATATATATACGGAGTTTATTGAATTATATACATATATAGTTTTAGTGACATGAAACGGGTAACATTGTGAATAGACCATTAAAACGTAAATATATCGATTTCCCACCATGTGGTGTTTTGCTCTGTTTACTGATCCGTGAACACTTTTATGCGATCAGTTTCCACAGCTTTCGATAAGAATTACCATGACGAGAATTCATCGATAAATTTAAAAGAACACACCCTACCACCAAATACATAATTTTGTTGTTGGTTAGTATTCAAGAAATTCCTTTATTCGACGTAGAGCTCACTGAAAAATCTCAACATTCTTGCCCTGTGTGAACTGATAATGCAAAACAGCGATCGACCACATGGGTCTTTAAAGACCCCATGTTGTTCCTCAAACCAGCGCCTTGTTGACCGGCAAAAATGTGGAATTGATGTAGTATGAGGGCTACACTATGGACCGGGAACCCAATTTTATGGCAAAAGTCCATTTTATGTAGTGAGAAAAAAATCGTTGTAAATTTAAAATCTGGTGACTTTAAGCTTTATACCAGTAAAATTATGTATCATTGTTGGTTTATAAGATGAATATAATTTATTTATTTATTTAATTTATTTATATTTGTGAATATAATTTATATTTTTGGAATTTATATAACATTGACATGTTAGAAAATATTACCCCCATTAAAGTGATGGAAATTGTGATTATAATTAAGGTGAAAGTTATTAGTAAGTTTTAGTTTTATGATAATAATAAAAATGTATTTGAAACCAGAACCTAGTGCCAATCAGTGCCAGACCGTCTGCAACCGTTCATAAACTTAAGAGTTATTGAAAATTGTCGTTGAAAATTGCATTAAATATTTAATAAAAAAACTATAATTGACTTTTACTGACAAAGCATACTGATGATAAAATCGAAAGCTATTCGTTTCATCTTAAGCCAAATTGGCTGTAAATCGAAAGGTATTAGTTTAATCTTAAGCCAAATTGGCTGTCAAATTCTCCTTCCAAAAATGTTGGTCCACTTTTTAGGAAAGACCCCATAGTTTTCAAACTATAACATATAAACCGACGATTTCATGCTATTTTGATATTAAATACTGCTAAGAAATGAAATATTTAATTATATCCTACACAACTATGTTGTCAGGGTATTATAGCTTTGTGCATCCCCAAAAGTTTGTAACACCGCGAAATATTAGTCCCAGACCCACCTTTAAGTATACCGATCGTCATATCTCGACTAGCTGAGTCGATCTAGACATGTGTGTCCGTCCGTCTGTCCATTATAATTTGTAAACACGTTACAGGCCACAGTTATGGACCAATCTTCTCGGCCCCTATTGTTTGTGATAAATATCAGTTAATATTTAGGGGATGAAATGAACCAAAAAAAACTTTATTTTTGTCTGATTTTCTGGTTGCTCCAGAAGCCGCAATTATGACCCAAACATCGCGATTTTTTACAAGAAGAATTGGATCGGGTTAAAGAAAAAACATGCCTATTTTGATAAACATCGGTCAATATTTAGCGGCACAAATGGACCCTGACTTCTGTGTGAAAAATTACAAAATTTGTATTCTATTGCATATATATTTACTTCCGAATGGCCTAGACTCGAAGGGTTGATAGTACCTTCAAGAGGAGTGGTTGACCATTAAATTGATACCAGTTATATGGTACATACGAACTCAGATGTGGGAGTTACACTTAAATATTTACAGGTGGGTGGAAATATGCGCTGATCGCTTTGAAATTTTCCATGAGGACCCAGGTATGGTCAAGGACGACGCCTATAATTTTCGGTAATGATAAGATAACAATATTAGGATGAAGTGGAACGATAACTAATTTTTTGTGTTTTTTTGAGTCGACTGAAAGCCAACATCACAACACAACTCACGGTGAAGGGAACCTGGACAAGTAATTAGAAGGGTTGTACCGAATATTAGTAATATTTGTTGAACTCTAGTCGGTCAAGAGGGTGCAAATATCGCGAAATATTGCCTATGTTTGATTCATTTTATTTGATTTTCAAAATCTCTATTATCGTCCTTGAAACCCTAATATGTGATATTTATTTATTTCACAGACCATCTCCTCTAATTATGGCCCTCAAAACACCAGAGGTTTTGAGGATGTCTACAACACCATATGATATAGTACTGTTCCTCCTAGTGGATAAAGATTGGCGTTAAAGTACGGCAGACTTTGATATTTTCGATGGTTGATAGAATGAAAGTGGTAGCAAATTTTAATGGTTTCCATTTAAATATGATACCTTGCGATATTAAATTAGAGAGCGAAAAAAAAACATGTTATTGCACACGCAATACATTCACTGTTTCAATGTTGAAGATTATGAGTTGGAAAAAGATTTAAAATCGATTTTAATCACTAATTATTAAAAATAATTTCCAATAGCATTTCAAATGAACGTGACAAATATAATACTAATATGCGGGCTTTTACACGTGTATTCCTAAAATTTCATAATTTTATCGACAATAGTGTATAATTATTTAGTTCAACTAATTAAATAATACCACAAAAATTATAAATAATATTTTTGCGTCATCATTTTGGGACGCCAAACGTTGCTAACTTAAATACCTAACATGATATTATGTACGTGACTTGTTTGCGGCAAAGAGTTTATTATCAACCACTAATTATAATTCAATGAAATTCATAATTGCATTTAATTACTAAAAACGAAATTGGTGAACTACTAAAAATATTTTCTATTCTTAGTATACCAGCCCTACCTACTAGTGGTGGGTGATATAGTAAATAAACTAAATGCAACTCTTACCATATGGGAAAGTTGAAATCCAAACACAACCTTAGCCAAGAAAAATCCTTGGAAAACGGAAAGAACTGTTCACACACACACACAACCACCCAGCCAGAGTAAAAAAGGCACATAAAAAACGATGTGAATAAAAATTGTTATAATTTCAACAAAAAGCCGCACACACAAAAACTGGATTCAAGAAAAGGAAACGACAAAAAAATGACAACTAAAGCATTGTTAAAGATGCTCGAATTTTAAGAGTTCCTACACCGAGGTGGACAGACGACATGCATACATTTGCATAACCAACCATCCGTAAATAGTCTTATTTGCCCCGAAGCATTTTGACAAGTTTAAATAAAAATCCAAAGGGGGAAAATTATTTTATGACACTCTAGAGAGAATAGCAGTCGTCCAGTCCAGTAAATTCAATGCTCTACTGTTAGGGGTTTGGGAATGTTGAAACACAAATGGAGATAAATTGTGTTTAAGAGTTGACTTTTTATACTAGTTTTTCTTTTTTTATATTTCAATTTTCTGGCATTTATCTGTTTGGATTGAGCCAATTTAAGTTAGAGAATAATATTTTATTATGGGAAAAAGGGGATTATAATTTTATTTATAAAATATGTATTACAAAAACTAAAGAGTTCAAGTTGGATGGAGTTGGCATACCCTACATTATTCTGGTTATATCGAGAATGTGTTGTTAAGATCAGTATTATTTTTTTATCCCGTTACTGGAAACGTCGCACTTCCACAAAGGGTCGCAATTTTACTTGATTAGTCCTTGTGGTATTTTGGATAATGAACATTTTTTCAACTAAGTAGATGAATGGTCTGTGTAGTCCTAGGTTGTGGTGCTGCCATCTATCGTTGCATTGAAACAACGGCTCCATATATTTTTACAGTGTCTGTCCCAGCTTATTTAGTGTTTTAATTTGTTTTCTGGGTGGCGCTAGCTCCTTCCGTTCCGATTTCATGATGCCGAGATTGGTTTGAATAAAAAACTTGTTCCTCCTCCAATGAGGAGACTGCACTACTCCATATCCTTTTATTTTCATACTAGAACGTGCATAATTTCATTCTTTGTTATTTTTTCCCATATTGTACATGTATATCGCATAGAAACAAAGAAAAATTCTTATAATCATGAGAAAGGCACTATTTTTTTCCAACAAAATTTCATTATTATTAAAACCATTTTCTTACTTCGCTCTACTTTACCACTATTTGTGCTCATTTTTCGTCTCTCCCCTCCCTTGATGGTAGTTAGTTTTGCAATCGTTTGTTTGTCACTGTTTCTCTTGTTTACAACCGCGATCTCTCCACTCACTCGTTTGTGGCTAGTTTTGCATTCCATTGTTTTCTTATTTCAGACACTACTACCGACATCTGCATTGCTCTTATAAAATTCGCACATGTATTTTCCAAATTATTTCGAAATAAATGCCAAGTACAATATAAGAACTAAATGTTGATACGTGTAAGAAAAGTCGAGACAAGATAAAACAAAGAAGAAAACATAAAATCAAAACGACAAAGAATGCCATAGAAAACCCGCCCAACACCACCAATCAAAATTCCAAAGTTATTTTTTCGCTCCCTCTGAGAAGAAATCAGCATTTGACGTTTTATGAATTGTATTTAGCTGCTTCTCTTTTCCTTTGATGAAGCTGGAATTTTTTGTGAAGGTTGACAGCGTCAGCTGTAAATAAATTTTTGAGCAGGTTTGTCATCGTTAAGTATTTCGTATATTTATAGCAAGTTCGTTATAACCAAATTAAAATAAATAAAAACCGAAAAATGGGACCGAATAAATAGTTCGTAATAAAAAACATTCGCTATAAGAGTAACGATTTATATGAAAAATATGTCTTAAAACTTAGAGGCCAGGAAATGTGTTCGCTATAAAGAGAGTTCGTTATAACCGGTGATCGTTATAAGCGTACTCGATTGTATATCTGAATTAAAGCAAAATTCAGAATGTTGAACTATTATGAAAATGCACCAACGTCAAGCTGTTGGAGTATTACGAGAGGGCACAGCATCATTTAAACTTACTCAAAACATTTTACCAGCTTCTCGGCTTGGAAATTAATCCGGGAATGTTTCCATTAAGAATTTTGCACAACCTCTACAGTAAGTGCCGATCGCACTTTTTATACATTCTACAATGTGGTGTTCATTCAAAACCGCATAAATCGGTCGGGAACTTCATATGGAGACTTTTTCATTGAAAATTCTCTGCCATTAAGTTGTTTATGCCCTGAATAAATAACCGGCACTCACGTTGGAAAAGTGGCTAGGAACTCTACATACCAACAAATTATGAACGTTTTATTAAAAAATAATGGGGATTATATAAAAGCATCGACCAATATGGATAAAAGCATTGGACACATTTGTTGGTTTGGCATTCCGGGTTATTGGAATTTGAAAAATATATTTGCAAAATTTTCCATCGAAGTTTGTGTAGAATGAGGCGGTCCGTGTTCAATAAACACTTCAATGGTAAAATTTGCAACTAATGTTTTTCGACTTTCAATAACCCGGAATACCAAACAAACAAAGAAAAGTGTCAAATATGGGGCCTATGTCCCGACATGAACCTACTTTGTGTAAAGATATCTTCTACCCTCTACAACAGAATGTCAAAACATTACTACTTCGATGGATTAAAATACCAAAAATGAGACGTAAGAAGGAACATCAGAAGACAAGCTATTGTAAACCACGAACACTCAAAAAACCCGCGATTTTGTAGATCAAAACATAGAATTGATAGCTAAACCGCAATACAGCCCTTTCATGGCACTTAATGATGGATTTGCTATTCAAAAACAAGCAAAAATATATAACTATAGACATTCAACAGAATAACGTGTCAGAAATCACCAAAATGTCGAAAATTGGCGTACCGTTAGAAGCCGATATTGATAATTGCTGGTTAAAAGAACCCAATTAGAAAAAAAATAAAAACGAAGTATATTAGGTTAAAAAATGCGCCACTGCATGGCGTTGATGATCATTACAGCCAGTTCGGAAGAAAATTTCTGAATATTCGAAGGGGCCTTTATAAGGTGATATACCAAAACAAGGGACGATATATGCCACATTAAATTCCAAACATCGTAGGAATAGTAGCAGTATCTGTGCTAAATCTCAAACCTCTATATCAAACATTTATTTCCCTTTGGGATTTCAACAGACGGGCATGGCTAAAGCGACATAGAATTTTATTATACTATATGAGGTCTCCGGTGAATATTTCGGTTTAAAACATTCCTCCTTATAGTGGTTAGTATAAAAATGTAACATTATAAACAAACACTATTTTTCTAAGGACTAAAGCTTAGCAAAGTCTAGGAGCGAAAAAATGGATATTTTAAGCTCCAGACTAAATGTAGACTATAAGACTATAACCATAGTGAAATATCCATAATTGGTGCTCGATAATTAGATTGAGCATAAAACCCATTGACCAATTCATTTCGGATTCCTCATTATTTGATGAAATATTGTTTCCCATGATATTAAATTCGTCATTTCGTTAATCTGTTCCTTCATTATTTACGGTTTGTTTGCTAAAATCCGAATGTCCCCTAATAACTATAATCTATTTCTTTCACTAAATAAATATTTAATTCCTCTCCACACTTCTGTTAATTTTCAAAGTCTATCACGGTGCATAAGGACAGCAAATTTGCCAAGTGGAACTTACTTTTATGGTATGTGTAAATAACATTTGAAGTTTCCCTTGAGAATAGCGAACAACACTTTAGTTTTAATGCTTGTTTGTTGAAGTTTAGATATTTACGTCCGCATATCTTCGTCGTACTCGTATCCGAAACGTTTTGTTGTTTGCTTAAATTTTATAACAGCAACTTTAACGGGGCATATAAAAATGTGTATTTTATGCCACCATAAAACAAAATGTAGGAAATTTCGAAACAAGAGCTTTTCCTTTTACCTTTACATCTGAGAGATATATATTTTGGCGTTGACGTTACCATTGACACCCCGGTAAAAGTACACGTCCACACCAAATAACATCTGTTTAAACTCTAAGAATCCTCGAAAGTTTTTTTCCTTTTTTTTGCGAAGTTTTTGTTTTTCTGCATGTCCACCAAAAAATATCAAATTATAGCACGTTAAACTTTTTCCGTGTAAGGCTTTTTAGGAAAAAAAAATAATTTATTATACTTTTTCGGTGTTTATTTTTTATTGACAGTAAAAAGGTTTTTACTTGCATCTGATGATTTATATAAAATTAATATTTTTCTTATATACTTGCAAAGGAACAAGTGGAATTGACAACTGTTATTGGGCACAACAATTGTTTTCAAGGACTAGCCTGACAAGCATAGATTTTTTCAAGGATTATTTTTAAATAAGATTTTCCAAGGACTAAGCGTAGATTTTTTTTTCAAGGACTAAGCGTGGATAAATCAAATAAGATTTTCACAGGACTAAGCGTGGATTTTTTGAAAGAATAGTTTTTCAAGGACCAAGCGTGGATTTTTTGAAAGAATAGATTTTCAAGGACCAAGCGTGGATTTTTTTAAGGAATACTTTTTCAAGGACCAAGCGTTGATTTTCTTAAAGAATAATTTTTCAAGGACCAAGCGTGGATTTTTTGAAAGAATAGTTTTTCAAGGACCAAACGTGGATTTTTTGAAAGAATAGTTTTACAAGGACCAAACGTGGATTTTTTGAAAGAATAGTTTTTCAAGGTCCAAGCGTGGATTTTTTGAAGGAATTGTTTTTCAAGGATCAAGCGTGGATTTTTTAAGGAATAGTTTTTCAAGGACCAAGCGTGGAATTTTTAAAGAATAGTTTTTCGAGGACCAAGCATGGATTTTTTTAAAGAATAGTTTTTCAAGGACTAAGAGTGGATTTTTCGAAAGAATAGTTTTTCAAGGTCCAAGCGTGGATTTTTTGAAAGAATGGTTTTACAAGGACCCTGCGTGGATTTTTTGAAAGAATGGTTTTACAAGGACCCTGCGTGGATTTTTTGAAAGAATAGTTTTACAAGGACCCTGCGTGGATTTTTTTTAAAGAATAGTTTTACAAGGACCCTGCGTGGATTTTTTAAAGAATAGTTTTTCAAGGACCAAGCGTGGATTTTTTAAAGAATAGTTTTTCAAGGACCAAGCGTGGATTTTTTAAAGAATAGTTTTTCAAGGACCAAGCGTGGATTTTTTAAAGAATAGTTTTTCAAGGACCAAGCGTGGATTTTTTAAAGAATAGTTTTTCAAGGACCAAGCGTGGTATTTTTAAAGAATAGTTTTTCAAGGACCAAGCGTGTATTTTTTGAAAGAATAGTTTTCAAGGACCAAGCGTGGATTTTTAACCCTTTCAGTGTTTTGTCGAATATATTCTCTTTCTTTTCGGTTATCCTATGTATCGTTACATTGATGTTTTTGTTTTTGCTTAAAGATAGTTTTACAAGGACCCTGCGTGGATTTTTTAAAGAATGGTTTTACAAGGACCCTGCTTGGTTTTGTTAAGAATATTTTTAAAAGGACCCTGGAGGACCAGACATGCATTTTTTAATAAGATTTTCCAAGGACCAGAAATGCATTTTTTATTAAGATTTTCCAAGGACCAGAAGTGGATTTTCAAAGTATAGTTTTCCAAGGACCAGACATGCATTTTTTAAATAAGATTTTCCAAGGACAAAGCTTGGATTTTAAGGATGACACGTGGCTTTTTAAAGAAAATATTTGTCAAGATCCAACCCTGGATTTAAAAAAAGATTTATCAATGACCAACCCTGAATTTTTTAAACAAATATTTGTGAAGGGCCAACCCAGAGAATATTTTCAAATTCGGTGCAGATACGAGTGGAGTTGCAAGATGACAGAAAAGTTTTATTTAGAGGACCAGAGATACATAATTTTTTTTATAGACCAGATAATTGTTGTGGAATTTTTTAAAGGTCCACATAATTTGAGATTTTTTAAAGAACCACAAATTCGCAATTTTTTTTTAAAGGACCAGATAAAAGTTGATTTTTAAAGGACCAAATAAGCCAGAAGTCTTTTAAGGACCAGATAAGCGGGGATTAAAGAATTCCACAAATTTTCTTTCATTCTATTCCATATCAATTATTGACAAATTTGTCACATTTTCATGAATATTTGGAATGAAATATTTGAAATTAATGAAATTATATACGTATATGCATTCTTGAAATAACAACAATACACATGTCATCAAAAGTCATTTGTGAAAATTTTTCTAAGTCTGTTAAGCATTTGTAATGTATTTCAATTTCTTAGTATTTCCCCCTATTTAGAGCAAAAACAAAGAAACAAGACCAATCGAGTGTGGTCGAGTCATTAGCACAATATTTCTACAACCACAGAATTAGTATATGATTTCCATACCTTTAACGTACACATACGTACACGCACTACCTTACCACCACACCCCTACATACATTACATGGAAGACTAAAGATTAATGACAGCTAATGCCAGTAATGGGCAAAAAGGAAAACAAAACAAAAAATAACATCAGCACATATTCTATAAACAGGCACAAAAAAGAGGAGTGTTTTAGGCAGAGAGGAATGTCCATGTACACACCTACATATTGCACACACAAACACACATTGACTCACAATAAACTACAAAATATTTATCTATGTAGCATAGAATGTTTTCGGGGAATAAAATCACAAAGGTCTTATGCATGAAAATTTGCCACTCAACAAAAATGCTGATGTTTCTTTGCATCATAAAATATAGAGCAAATATAAATATGTATGTATGAAAGTTTAGAATATAAGCATAGCTTATTATTAAGCCAAAGTAAACAGGTCAAGATTAAATGTAGTATATTACATGGAAATAATTTTGGTTATATGTATGTAGACAATAATGAATATTTTTGGTTACTTTCGGAAACGCCAATTCAGCAAATATTGAGTTGGAAATATTTGTAGATGAATATTGGAAGCATGTTTAATTGTACTGAAATATAGGTCAAGATTAATATTTTAGTTTATCCAAAAATATGCTAACAAAAATGTATTAAACATAGTTTTTAGCTTCAATATGTATTTGAAACATTGTTGTTGGTTGGAAAGTTCCTATTGGGAATGAAAGACCTTGGAGAGTATATGAAAACCGTCCGATTTTATGTAAATGGTGCACAAAACTCCCAATATTTGTCTGATTGGTACAAAATCTTGCGCAATGTACTGAGTTAGGCCCAGATAAACGTATGCGAAGTTTTGTTGAAATCGGATCAAATTTAGATATATATATTTTCGTCCGATTTTATGTAAATGTTGCACCGAAGAGTCTATGTTTATTTGACATACACGAAATCTGACAGAGGCGAGTTTATAGTGATGTGCATTAAAGTTGCAAAAATCTGTGAAGATTTAGATTTATCTCCGAAATATATTTTCGTCTGATTTTATGTAAATGGTGCACCGAGGAGCCTACGTCTGTTCCATATACACGAGATAAAATTGTGGACAGCGCACTGTGGTGCAGCATACCAAATGTATATGCCACAGTTGCTCAATTAGGTCCAGATGTATTTCCACATACGTTATTTTGCTCGATTTTATGCAAATGGTACACAAAAGAATCCGATTGACATGCAATTTTTTATAGATTTCAGAATGGTATGTGTATGGGTTTTTTGTTTCTATGCAGATCACACATTTAGTTTCTCCGGTTCTTCCCCAATGATCCTCTAAAGATTATTTGTCCGTTATATGTACAGGATATTGTATATATTAGCATGTCTTGAATGTATCCAAAGTGGTGAAGGGTATCATATCGTCAGTCCCGTCCGACATTTGAGCCATTAGAAAGCTAATAAACAAACTCGCTAAATGTATTGAAACGGTCATCGATTTCATTATCTGATATTTGCCATATTTTCTCACGCAAGTGACTGTATTTTAGCATTCCGTAAATCAGGTGCATGAAAATGTCTTCCAAGAAAATTTCTAATATGGGTATAGGCTCTTTTTCCGACAAACAACGGGATTCATCGGTACCACCAAATATTCGGGTTTTTGTAGATTGGACTGATTTTTTCAGTCTGGAATTTTGTACTTTGGGTCCTTATTAGTAGAAAATCTTCCTTTTAAAATGCAATATCCATTTCCTTTTTAAAGTAGTCCTGATATGCGGGACTTTTGGGATTTGGGGAGGTTTTCAAACCAAATGACTGTAATTGTATAGTTGAGGTAGAAAATCTCCCTATCAATACCAATCAATATTAACGCTAGATTCGGGATAGCATCCATATAGGGTACCACCATTATGTTGTATTTTGAGTAAGTTCTTCAACAGAATGTACCATATCAAAAATATACCGAAAATTTCATATTTTGGATTCACCAATCTTCCTACAAAAATGTAAAAATGTGTCCACTTCATGGTAGTGGGAATAAAAAACTTAACGATTTTATTTGCTTATATATGTGCTTACAAAGGTCCCGCCTAATTTTTGATATGCTGAAGGCCAGTTATTCTCATTGTGAATAATTTGGTATGTTTTTTTTTTCTTTTTCAGGGTATAAACAATTCTTTACAAATAAATGTTCAATGACATAGTCCTAGACGCATTTGTTAGTATACCGATGGTCATATATAGACTAGCTGAGTCGATCTAGTCGTATGTGTCCGCCCGTTTGTCCTTTATAAATTGTATACACGATACAGACCACGGTTATGGACCAATCAAAAAACTTTATTATTGTCAAATTTTCTAGTCGCTGTAGAGGCCATTATTATATGCAGAACATGACATATTTTACACGGAATTGGACTAAATTCTTAGAACGGCTGTTTAGATGATGATCGGTCAATATTCCGCCAAGGTTAAAAATGAAGCCGTTGACCTAAAATTGGTCGAGAGGGTGCATATATCGCGAAATATTGGCCAAGCTCAGAATACAGAACCGCAGAATGTTAGATGTTCGTATGAGTTGTGTAGGGTATCATATGGTCGGCCCCGTCCGACTATACTGCTCCGATCACTGGTTTTATTAAATTATCTTATGCCCATCCTTATTTCTTAGGCTCCAGTCATTGAAAAATGTGTGTTTCTATACATTTTTCGACTAAATAAAAACCCCTATAAAGGTGAGAAGGTGGGTATTTTAGTAAGCAACGCATTGAATTCGCGTGTACAACTTTTCAAATTATAAGGTAGTATAAAAATAATTTAAAATATAATGTTTGTAGAAGATTGATAGACAGAAAACTATAGAAAGTACATTTAAGGTCTATTCGGCATTTTAAAGAGGGGTATATTCGGTCAAATACAGGAAGTGCTTTATTATTACCTTTAAATATTTTGGGGGATGACTTTAAAAATAATCCTTTAATATGGTTCGAAATTATATATTTAAGACCAAACGTGCTTCTATTGACGAAAATACGAAAAATAAAAGCCATAACTTATGAGTTTGTGTGGGCTAAATACCAATTCTCAAAAGAAGATGGAAATTAGAGTGTATTTTTTTTTTTATTTTTATGTATATCTCCTTAAAATTATGCCGCCTCCTCCTTCTAATACTTTCTTTACATGTGCTTAATATCAATTTTGTTCGATAATTTGTATGTGAACCATCTGATCCCTACAACTGCCGTTCTAAGAATGTAATATTAAGAAAATGTGTCCACATTCTCGGTATGTACAGCTTTTTCACACCACAACACGTATTTCATTACAAATGTGCGATCATAAATTTAAAAAGCAAAAGGGGAATTATTGGCTTCTTGTCTATTAGGGATGCCAGTTGAAATTTATTTCTAGAACATTATCTTAAAAAATTTAATTTCAACAGCAATAGGTCCATTATAGGTACCGTATTAGTTTTCTATTGCATTTTTTTTTTCTACGGCTTGTCCAGTGCTTCAAAACTGTTTTCCCAATTTTCACTGTCAGAAGAGACTACATTATTATTTACAAATTTCAAGATCGACATCCCTACTACCATTTTTACGCACAAAGCAATACGGTGTATAAGGATGTTTTTTGTTTGCCCACATTCACCGTAAATACTGAAAAATTGTCACGTGTTATGAGTAAGGAGTATTTTGAGTCCTAGAAACTCATATGGAGTTTACATGTTTGAATAGTCCTTTAAATTTACACATCCACATACATTCTAAAGCATTTTTTATTTTACAAATAATTGTAATATATTGTAAACTCAATTGGTTCTGCTATGGAGAAGAACAATTCCTAGCACAATTTTGAATTGACATGTGTTTGTGTTTTTCTTTTTTCATGAATAAAATAAACAATGTTATATATATACATTTTTGTTGAAATCTGTGTGATGTATACATACCAGTATTTTAAATATTTATCAATTTTAATCTGAAATGATAAATAAGAATAATGCTTTGTTATTTCTTTCAACAAAAAAGCAAGAAGTCAAATATATTTATTTAAAGAACGTCTTATAAATATTATAAAGAAAAATGTTTTTCATATAAAATATTTATTTATGTATATATAATATAGTTATAGTTTTCTTTTTAAGAAATTTATGAGATGGGATGCTAGAGTTTAGTAAGTGTTTACCACAAAAGAAGAAATAACTATATTTTTAAATTTGTAAACATTGGTTCTGTTTTTGATATATTCAACATAAACATTTATTGAGGATTTTGACGAAAAACTAACAGGTCTTACGGATTAAAAAACAAGTTGGAAAAAACTTAAGTTCAAAATTTTTAAAATGTGATTAATGCTTTGGGTCATATTGAAAGGTATATATTTCTATGAAAAGGTATATATTTCTGGCCTAATAATGATAATGACAATCTTTTTTACTGATATATACTGATGTTTTACTTAAAACATGAGTCTGGCGAATCCGGAAGCTCTTCATAATAAAGAATTTATACTGATTTTATTGAAATACGTATATATCGACGCCTCCGAACCATAGTATGCTAAGTCGACTTAGCATGTTTTAAAGTTCTTTACGTTTTTAGATACTGCGGTCCTTAATTTACATTCACTGAAATTTTGGTAATCATCGGCCAATCCAAACCAAAGTTATAAGCAAAAATTTACTTAGCATGGCACGTACGATTAAAGAAACTTCCATACTTTGAAAGCTTCTACTGAAAAACTCACTTTTCTGTAGAGTTGATAATTGGTAAATTGGTAATGGTACCGCATTGTTGATAATTGGTAATGCGGTACCGTTCATAAAATAAGGACGGAAATGAGATAGAAGGATCATATATATCCACATAGGATTTTATTGAATAAAAGTTTACATTTCTTCAAAATACATGCAATAGCTAAAACTATGATATGATCAAGATATGAATCTATCTCACGGCATAACTCCGAACTTTAACCTATGGTGATTTTTTCCTTATTGGTTATTTACATACTCAGCCAGTTTCGTTATGCCTAATGGAAATTTGCCATCCCCCAAAAATCTTGTTTCGAAATGCGGTTTGTCTTCTTTGTTCATCATTCGAATACCTCCGTAGACTTCGAAGAAACAAATATTTTTGTACCACTCATAATTTGCAATCCTCCCTTGGTCTAGCGCAACAGTCGCTACATGACCAACAGTCTTATTTGTGTACCACGACAATCGCAGTCTAAATTCTTCTTCTTTGCAGCAATGGGCACGAGCCCTTTTAGAGAATGTATAATTTTGCGGGACCCGACTAATTAAGTTCGACCGGTCCACATGAAACTATACAAGAAGGAATTTATTGGGGGAGTATAGTAAATAAGTGGGCCTATACTGAACATTTTTCCAAGGAAATTTTATAACCCGCTGGACAATAAAGATACTAAAGTGCAGCCACCACGCACATGGGGTATTGACATTCATATAAAATGAATAGTATGTTTCATTAAGACGATCGAAAGTCTATTCGAACGAATTGTATTCAATTGAATTCGAATCAGATTGGGGGTTTGTAACAAACAACATATCGTGCAAAAAAATGTTCGTCAAGAAGCGATTTACAGAAATCTAAATGGATTTTTAAATGAATAATGTGCGGATCGTTACAAATAAGTGGACCTTATGCAGTCAACAAAGTACAAGAAATACTAAATTTCAGCAACATTTGATAGAAAGCTCTTTTTTTAATCCCAAAATGTGTACCACATACCTACGTAGACGTGAGAAATCTTCGAAATTAATATTTAGCATTTTATCCCACATTTCTTTAGAAATTTTTTGTGATTATAGCAAACGGAAACGGATGGAACTATCTTGAAAAAGAAATATATATTGTCATTTTCCTACACAATGAGAAAACTAAATATAAAAATTCCGAAAGGCCTGCAACATTTTAGCTTTGTATATCCATTCCTTTGACATAGTCAAACAGTCATTTTCAATAGTAGACCAGATCCACTTCCCTGTGTAAAATTTGTGAAATCGACTTATATTAAATTTCTCGGTCCCTTTCATTCCCTATATATCATCTGACTAATACCGAAAATAATAGTTGTCGTCCTCGACCCCAATCGGAACTTCATGTAAAATTCCTTAGCGATCAGCGCTATATTTCAGCCCTCTATTGTGGTAATAAATATTTAGGTATAACTCACATAACCGAGTAGATTACTCGGATATACTACCAACTTCTCGAGTATATGTCCTACAGAAGTAAATATATACGCCATAGAATAGAAGTTGTTGGTCCATTTCATCCCCTAAATATTAACCGATCATTACCAAAAACAATAGGGACCTTCGTTGACCAGAATCATGTTGGACGATTCTGGTCAAAGAAGGCCCCTATTGTTTGTATTCGTAGCGATTGGTCCATAACTGTTGCCAGAATTGTGTTTACAAATTATACTGTACAGACACCGACACACATGTCTAGATCAATTCAGCTAGTCATGATATGACGATCGGTATACTAAAAGGTGGGTCTAGAATCGATATTTCGCAGCAGCACCAACTTTTGGGCCCACAAAAAACTATAATCCACTTATAACATAGTTGTGTAGGGTATGCAAATACAGTTAATCTCCACTCTTCTAAGAAATAACCCCTTTTGTTAGAAAATGAGATTCAGCCCTGCATTGATTCCATGGATAGCTTCGAATGGGTCCACCCATCCATCTATGTTCATCTATATTTTGTAATATTCAATGAATCGATTTACCTTGATATTGACATACATATGCTACCCATACCTTACAATTTCTCCACACAACAAAAAACCCTTTCATACAATCGAATACCATAAAAAATGCCATTGTAATGAATAATCGCCAATACCTCAACACAGGATAAAATAAAATATACATATGGAACATTTTTATTATTTACATGTTTAATCTAAGGTCCTTCTACCATCCAGCATTCCGCAATGTAGACAGTTTTTCTTGTTTTGTAATTAAAGCGAAATATAGTACTTCTAGCCATTGAGGCGTGAATGCGTTTGATAGAGTGATTTACATATCTCGTTTCCCCCCATTTTTTTTTAAACATTGTATTTCTCTTGTTATATTTTTTGCATTCTTTGTAGTTGTTTGTTATTATTATACCCTTATGATTAAAAAAATGCAAAGAAAAAAGCGGCAATATATAACTGTAAAATAAAAAAATACTAGATTGCTGCTTTTGTGCACGATAGTGAGAGAATGGAGCGAATACATGGGAAGGACGAGCGAAATTCTATGAACAAAACATTCATCAGTCATATCTTCGTCATGGTCGTTTTCATAGCATAAACAAAGAATAAATCTGTTCATAAAACAAAAAAATATACCATGAATTGAAGCTTTGAATACATCTATTATTTGCTTAGCATTATGCTGTTATTTTTTTCTGTTTTAAAAATTGTAACAGAATAACAATAAATTATTGACTTTGAATTTTTTGCCATGTATTGACTGTGAAAATCTCTGGGGAATTTTATATATATATATGACATATCGGTTATGATGACAGTAACCAAAAGTCCCGAGAAAATGACTGCCCTTTACTTGCTGTTACTTTAACTACATACTGTGTATAAAGCAATTCTGGCTGTATATGGGCAATATTGC
Organism: Musca vetustissima; assembly: GCF_032173495.1. Classification (NCBI taxonomy): domain Eukaryota; kingdom Metazoa; phylum Arthropoda; class Insecta; order Diptera; family Muscidae; genus Musca; species Musca vetustissima. The sequence continues at coordinate 17,281 of NW_026887699.1, read as the reverse complement.
CAATTTTTAATATTCCATTATCAAAAAATCAGATTTTTTGTTTTTGTGGCACATCAATGATTTTTGGTACACATATAGATACAAATGTTCTGACTCCAAAACCGTTCGCGAACAAATTTTTGGTTGATGCGCGCAAAAGTTATCCAGGTTTTAATTTTGGACATAAGAAAAAAATCTTAAAATTACTCCGTTTATTATATTGACCAAAAACATTGATATAGATCCTCCTCCGTAAAATAAGAATATGAATATGTTATAATAATCGCGATAAAGTTGCACATCTTCGCGAAATATGAGAAAAATAAAAAAATATAGCAGATTACATCAATATTTTCATTATATTAATGACATACACACACCTAAAAATTAATTTAAAAATATCTACTTAATCTAAACACCATGATTAATCAAATGATATCAAAATCACACAAGTCCGTATAACGGTTTGTAAATCACAGCGACAACAAAACAAGATATTGAGGGAAAATATTTGTTTTTGGCTCGAAAAAATAATGTCATCATATTTATTTGTTTTAATTTTATACAAGCAATTTCAGAAAAAAATGTTTGGGTTATTCTGCTATTTTACCCGAATTTCGCCGAAAAATTGACATATATAGTAATAATAACTTTTTGTGTACAAGTGTACGCCTTGCGGATTATATCAAGACCCTTCCGATAAATCTAAGGGTTCTATAAATAGGAATAAATCTTAAAATAAAATAATATTATGAAATATACATTTTAAATTGCGTCTAAATCGCGTAATTCTCAAAATCATATGAACTCCATAAGCCATTAACGCGCATCCGATTTCGGCGTGCACCCTAAAAAAATACATCGATCTATACCGATTTCAATGTGGTCCATTAAGAACCAAGGATGAGCCAGCTCACACTATTTTTGAGATAAATTGGGTACATCTCTCTTTTGGCTGAAGTTTTTAAAGTTTTGTTTTCCAAAAAGAACAAAATCCGTATGAGGTCCTTTTTTGAAGCGGAAATGATCCACAGAAAACGCAAATAAATCCGCGATATTTTCAAAAACATTTTTTGCCAAATTTCGTGTTTTTGGAAGGCCTGTTCCCGCCGTTCTAGTAGATGGATTTTCACGAAGAAGATTTTATATCACGTAAAACGTAAAAAAACCTTTTTGATCGCGGGTACCCATGTCATTCAGTTGACAGATCTAAAAATTTGGCCTGAAAAATAGGTTTTTTAGAAATTTGATCGCACAAAATTTTCACCATCGGATGAGTATTACTCTGAAGCTGTGCATACTACATACACAAAATACATATCAAATTACGTAGATTCGCGACTACAATAATCTTATAATCGATTTTTAGAAATTCCTGTTTGCGTATTTAAGCTAGAAGTAAAATTCGAAAAAACACTCAAAATCGAGCTTCAAAATGTCAGCATCATTTAAAGGTAGATGCAGTTAAAATTTTGAAAAATGATTCATAAGTGGCGTAGTCCCCATTTTGTTGGCTTCTAGTTTTACTTTGACACGAAGACCCTGAAATGAGTGGCTTAGTCACAAATCGACTTAGAACATAAAAAAAAACTGGTTCGCCTCAACCTCTGGAAAAAAACTTCACCAGCAATAACTTTCAAATAACTTTCTAAACCGTTTGAAATAATTTTAATGTTGTTGATCCCCAAGTAAGCCGAAAAACTTTATGGAATCGAATTTGAAAACAACAAAATTCTCCCCAAATTTACCAGCCACGAAAACAGTTCACGAATATTTGTTGCTGATAGACGCTTAACATATTTGTGTGCGATGTCATTGCTACCAGAAACAAACTTTCATTCCCAACCAACTGTTTAGTTTTGCTGTTGCATTGCAACCAGGGTTGTATGCGTGTGTGTGCGCGCTTTCATTGCATAAAGTTAACGATGTTTAACAGGAATACTTTGGCAGAACATTTTATTTTCACAGAAAATTGTATCTACAAAATGAAAACAAGTTGAAAAATGAAATGAAAGTCAATAAAATACTAGAAAAAATTGTAATGCATACTTAGTATTTCAACTATGGAATATTTTCAAAAGTTTTTTGTTTTTATACCCTACACAACTATGTTGTCAGGGTATTATAGCTTTGTGCAGCCCCAAAAGTTTGTAACGCCACGAAATATTGGTCCTAGTATACTGATCGTCATATCTCGACTAGCTGAGTCGATCTAGACATGTGTGTCCGTCCGTCCGTCTGTCCATTATAATTTGTAAACACGATACAGGCCACAGTTATGGACCAATTTTCACGAAATTTTGCATGTAGGATGGGTTCTGGCCAATGGGAAAGATCGGTTAATATTTAGGGGATGAAATGGACCAAATACTAAATTTTTGTCGGTTTTTCTGGTCGCTCCAGAGGCCGCAACAATGGTCCGAACATCGTGAAATTTTGCATGGAGAAGCGGATCGGGCCAAAGAATAAGCATGCCTGTTTGGAGAAAGATCGGTCAATATTTAGCGGGTCAAATGGACCCTGAGTTTTGTGTGAAAAATAACAAAATTTGTATTCTATGGCGTATATATTTACCCCTGAAGGACATATACCCAAAGAAGTTGATATTATATCCAAGAGGAGTGGTTGACCTTTAAATTAAGGCCAATTATATTGTTGTATGTGCTCGGATGTGGGAGTTACACCTAAATATTTACAGGTATCTCCGTATTCGTATATTATTTAGTAACCCATTATCACTCTGGAGAGCGGAACTATAGCGCTGATTGCTTTGAAATGTTCCATGAGGTTCCAGTTATGGTCAAGGACAAAGCCTATAATTTTCGGTGATGATCAGATAATAATTTTGGAATGAAGTGGACCGAAAACTTAATTTTTTGTGTTATTTTTGAGTCGATCTATAGACCTCAAATGAAAGACGAACATCACAACACAACCCACGGTGAAGGGAATCTGGACAATAGCTGTACTGAATACTCGTAATATTCGGAAAATATGTCAGTGTGAGGAAGAGGTGCTGTTTACCTCTAATCGGGCAAGAGGGTGCAAATATCACGAAATATTGCCCAGTCTCGGAATAAACATCCGCAGAAAATTTGAGTTTCGTGGTAGTTGTGTAGGGTATCGTATGGTCGGCCACGTCCGATACTGCTCCGCTCACTGTTTTTTTTTCTTAATTTGTATGAAATTTCGTTAAAACCATATTATAACGTAAATAAATTTTATAAGAAGAATAAAAAATATGTATGGACGTATAATACAACAAATAAGGCATATTTATATGACTTGAACAATGGGCCCCATAAGGTCGTCTAACGCATATCTCCCAATAGGTCTGCGGTATTAAAAGTCAACTCTTTCCGACATACAAATTTTATTTTCAAATATACCGCCAACACTACTGAAGTTGTAGACGCAGGCACGGTTAAACAGTTTGGTCTGTTGCTGTATACTAGCAACACCAACAAAGTCGTTGTGTGCATTTGTCGCGATGTGACAACACACAACAGTGGGAAAGGTATGGTATTGTTTGTGAATGCCTTGTTAACCTCGAAGTGAGGCACCAGCGAAATTCGCATGCAGTTTATTTCGTTGGTCAGCTAAGTACTTCGCTATGTTACAAGAGACATTTGGGTATGAGCGGTTTTTTGTATAGAAGCAATAAATAATTTCTGGGGTAAATATCCCAACGTAAAACTACGGGAACTGATGAGGATCAGTGGCGTGATCCGAAACTACAGTCTTCCCTGCCTTGCCCTTCGGCGAACAATGCAATACATTCCCCACAAATAAATAGTTGTTTTTTTTTTATAAAAAAAAACCAACTGGGATTCAGCCTGGCTATTTGGCAAAAACAAAATACAAATGGTATCCCAAATAAACCGCCAACACCACTGAAGTATATATATATATATATATATCTCCTAGGATTTTCACGAAACTATTTCGCCAAAATCGAAAGAAATATAGAGGCTTTGGTGTACAATTAAAAATATGTATGGGGGCTATATCTAAATCTGAACCGATGCCAAATTTCGTGCAAAATAGGGACTTTACAAAAATTTTGAAAAATTAGAAAAATATATGTATGGGAGTGATATCTAAATCTGAACCAATTTTCACGAAACTTAGCACAGGTCATTTTGGACTTAATTCAGTACGCTATGCCAAATTCCGTGCAAATCGAAAGATATATAGGGACTTTGGTACACCATTTACATTTAATCGGAAGAAAATATATATGGATGATATATCTAAATCTGAACCGATTTTCACAAAACTTTACACACATCATTCCAGACTCAATTCAATTCGCTATTCCAAATTTCGTGTAAATCGAAAGATATATAGAGACTTCGGTACACCATTTACATTAAAACGGACAAAAATATATATGGGAGCTATATCTAAATCTGAACTGATTTTTCCAAGTTTCAATTGGGCTTGTCCTTGGGCCAAATAGATAAGCTGTGCCAAATTTCATCCGATTCGGATCATAAATTCGACATGCCCTTTGTTTACAATTTAACATTGACAGACAGACGGACATGCATGAATCGACTCAGAAAGTGATTCTATCCACATTCTCAAAAGAAACCATGTGTGTATCTCTCTTTCGTTTTGCCTGTTACAAACATATGCACAAAGCCATAATACCCTGTACCAGGAGTATATAAAAATGTTTATTTATTATTAAATTTGTAACTCTTCAATTTCTAAGATAAAAACTATGGACTTGTGTCTTGGATCACCGCCCTGCTCATAATTACTCCTTCTACAGGATAGGCGTTCTTATCTAACAAAACCGGTTAATATGAATCTACAATGCTCTCAATATACTTCTTTCATTATAATATTGTATTTCTTTTCTTTTACATCGGTTCAAGGTCCCATACGGATGTCCTGAGGTCCGGATGACCATGCGATAAAATTTTCTTTCATATGTAGGATAACCGGAAGTCGAGAGGTCTTTTACGACCTCTTTGAAGTAGACGTCGTCGCCGTGTTTCTCAAATACTAGAGGGCAGCTATATAGGCTTTAGAAATCAGAATAAGCAAACATGTAGTTATTATAAATTCTATTTTGTTTCATATGAACAGATAAATTCAATAATAATTTAGTATAATTTGTATAAGAAAGTTATCCCATTTCTTGCCATTACATAAATAATTTTATTGTTTTCTACGAGATCAATACCTCTCTGAATTATTTCTGATCCCAATAAAAAATAAAACGTAATATAATTTCCATCTCTCAGAGTAGCACATAAAAATTAATTTACATTATAAAAAAATGGTTTATTTCATATCCCCTGGCACATTTAAGTGCATTTAATTTATGACAAGAAATTATTAAGAACGTAAAATATTACTTTGCCATATATCTTGAGATATTCAAGAGATCAATTTTGTTGTTGTTTTCTCCAACAGGATGGCACATTCATTTTATTACATTACAAACAATATTAAATGGAAATGGGTGTATGTGAGTCTCTTTATTATCCTCTTGAAAGAAATTCCCTGTAAAATGATGAACGTACATTTCTATGTATGTATTCATATTATTAACACACTTATACGCTCTGAGCTTATGCAAAATCTTATGAGAGTTTTTTTTTCTTCTTAAGGAAAAATTACGCAAACACACACAACATACGATACCTTCATACATAAGCAATTTCACGTAATTGCACTTGGGTACCACTTTTCGTATGTGAGCATGTGAAGTGGATACAAATGGGTTTAGGAATACGGAATATCGGATTCTTGTGATGTTAATGTAACACTTGACGCCTTATATTTTACATTACGGAGGTTAAATTATTTATATAATGAAAGGAAGAAGCAAAAAAAGACACCAGTGTTTCCTTTCATTTACTTAGGCGATAAATAAGACAATATTTGTTGAAATGTATTTTGTATAAATAATCATATGAATTATTTATATACGTAGAGACTCTTCAAGGCGGAAGTGATTTTGGATTTCAAGTATAATAAAGTACAAAATATAAAAAAATTTTATTTTTGGAAAATACAAACAAATGATGTGCGAAACATTAAGAATATTCTAAACGCAAGACAAAACGTCAATTACTTCAGCTGGGCAGAACTTTTTATACCCTCTACCATGAGATGATGTCTATGCAAAAATCACACTCCAGTAGCCCGGAATGTCATATTACAGCGTTTTCAATTAGAACCAGTATGGAGAGTCGGACTGGGCCGACTATATGATACCCTTCAACACTTTGGGTATATTCTACATAATATTGTGTATATTAACAATTTCATGTCAATGCTCCTTCGAGGGAAATTGAACGAATTTAAATATGTGACCTTTATCTATAAGTGAACCGACTAACAACAATCGATACACATGCCTTTCTGCAACCTTAGCTAAATTTCACTTTATTCGGGCAGATTTAGAGTCGTTTGCGTACAATAGGACAAATTAATGTAAATAGATTTATAGCACACTTGATACTCGCTATTCTTTATACCGCACAGATTAAAATTTAATCTCAATCAGACACCTGTTGGAAAATATGTATGCTAGCTATGTCTAGTTTCAATTTGATTGTTGTTAAAAATTGGCCCACAAAATCGGACAAACTTTAGGTATTTACTGCCGTATTGACATTAAATCGGACGAAAATATATATGGGAGCTATATCTAAATTTGCACCGATTTTCAAGTAACTTAGCACACACCAATCCAGACTCAATTCAGTACGCTATGCAAAATTTCGTGGAAATCGGAAGATATACAGGGGCTTTAGTGAACCATTTACATAAAATCGGACGAAAATATGTATGGGAGCTATATCTAAATCTGAAGCAATATTCACGAAACTTAACACACATCATTTCTGACATAATTCACTTCGCCATGCCAAATTTCGTGCAAATTAAATCGGTCGAAGATATATATGGGAGCTATATCGAAATCTGAACCGATTTTCAGGAAACTTTACACACAAATGGCAAATTTCGTTCCAATCGAAAGATATATGGGGGCTTTGCTGAACCATTTACAACAAATCGGACGAAAATATAGATGACTCAATTCCGTATGCTATGCCAAATTTCTTGCAAATCGAAAGATATACAGGGACTTTGGTGCACCATTTACATTAAATCTGACGAAAATATATATAGGAGCTATATCGCAATCTGAACCGATTTCAACAAAACTTATTACACATAATTCTAGACTCAAATCTGTACGATATGCCAAATTTCCTGCAAATTGAAAGATATATAGGGATTTTGGTGCACCATTTACATTAAATCGAATGAAAATGTATATGGGAGCATGTGCGTGAAAATAAATTCAAATTTGAAAAGCGAAGACACTCACCAGTTTGTGTGGTTGTGTCCAGTATGACAGTTTTGTTATACAATATAACAGAGTGTAAGTGACTGTAAATTTGAATTTAGAACAAATAAATTCAATGACCTTTATAAAGAGGAAACAATTATTTGGCAAAATATTAACTAATTTAAATGTGACTGTAAATTCGAATTTATAACAAATTAATTTAATAAACTATATAAAGAAAAAACATTTAAAAAAAAATTTAAACTAATTTAAACTAATTTAAACAAAATTTAAACTAATTTAAACATTTACTTCACAGGTAAATTCTTGGTGGTGGAGTTATTGTCGCAAGAACACAATTTTTAATCCATGTGCACGCATCATCATTGGGCTTCTTTATAATATATTAATTTGTAATTTTATATAATGTTTGATTGTTTTTATGTAATTTTGTATAATTTTATTTAAAATATTATTTTTATTTTACTGTAATGTAAATATGTTTCGTGTTGTTAATGCGTTTTATTACTTGTATGTTTTCTATTTTTTTAAATATGTGAAAATTATTTATGTTTTTATATAAGTACAAAAGTGTGTATGTATATTTATATATTGCTTGTATGTTTATGTATTATAGTGACTTTCATTGTCTATGTTACGCTTTCATTGCATACCACTATTTAAACTTTAGTAATTTAGAATATAAGAAAAGCCTATGTAAAATTCGTTTCGGTCCACTGTGCAAAAATTCTACCCGATACACCCCTAGACTATGTACCATTGGATAGGCCATGGAAAGAGCTTATAGACCCAGTTATTATTTTGTTTCCAAATATGTTAGAATTTTAGTTATTCCTAATATAAGAAAACCCCTATGAAATTCGTTTCAGCCCACTGTGCGAAAATTCGACCTAATACACCCCTAGACTATGTACCATTGGATAGGCCATGGAAAGAGCTTCTAGACCCACTTATTTTATTTGTTTCCAAATATGTTAGAATTTTAGTTATTTCCAATATAAGAAAACCCCTATGAAATTCGTTTCAGCCCACTGTGCGAAAATTCGACCTAATACACCCCTAGACTATGTACCATTGGATAGGCCATGGAAAGAGCTTCTAGACCCAGTTTTTATTTTGTTTCCAAATATGTTAGAATTTTAGTTATTTTGAATATTCAAAAACCCATATGAAATTCGTTTCAGCCCACTGTGCGAAAATTCGACCTAATACACCCCTAGACTATGTACCATTGGATAGGCCATGGAAAGAGCTTCTAGACCCAGTTTTTATTTTGTTTCCAAATATGTTAGAATTTTAGTTATTTCCAATATAAGAACACCCCTATGAAATTCGTTTCAGCCCACTGTGCGAAAATTCGACCTAATACACCCCTAGACTATGTACCATTGGATAGGCCATGGAAAGAGCTTCTAGACCCAGTTTTTATTTTGTTTCCAAATATGTTAGAATTTTAGTTATTTTGAATATTCAAAAACCCATATGAAATTCGTTTCAGCCCACTGTGCGAAAATTCGACCTAATACACCCCTAGACTATGTACCATTGGATAGGCCATGGAAAGAGCTTCTAGACCCAGTTTTTATTTTGTTTCCAAATATGTTAGAATTTTAGTTATTTCCAATATAAGAAAACCCCTATGAAATTCGTTTCAGCCCACTGTGCGAAAATTCGACCTAATACACCCCTAGACTATGTACCATTGGATAGGCCATGGAAAGAGCTTCTAGACCCAGTTTTTATTTTGTTTCCAAATATGTTAGAATTTTAGTTATTTTGAATATTCAAAAACCCATATGAAATTCGTTTTTTTTTTTTTTTTTGAAATTTTTGATTTTTTTTTTTTTAATATTCAAAATAACTAAAATTCTAACATATTTGGAAACAAAATAAAAACTGGGTCTAGAAGCTCTTTCCATGGCCTATCCAATGGTACATAGTCTAGGGGTGTATTAGGTCGAATTTTCGCACAGTGGGCTGAAACGAATTTCATAGGGGTTTTCTTATATTGGAAATAACTAAAATTCTAACATATTTGGAAACAAAATAAAAACTGGGTCTAGAAGCTCTTTCCATGGCCTATCCAATGGTACATAGTCTAGGGGTGTATTAGGTCGAATTTTCGCACAGTGGGCTGATACGAATTTCATAGGGGTTTTCTTATATTGGAAATAACTAAAATTCTAACATATTTGGAAACAAAATAAAAACTGGGTCTAGAAGCTCTTTCCATGGCCTATCCAATGGTACATAGTCTAGGGGTGTATTAGGTCGAATTTTCGCACAGTGGGCTGAAACGAATTTCATATGGGTTTTTGAATATTCAAAATAACTAAAATTCTAACATATTTGGAAACAAAATAAAAACTGGGTCTAGAAGCTCTTTCCATGGCCTATCCAATGGTACATAGTCTAGGGGTGTATTAGGTCGAATTTTCGCACAGTGGGCTGAAACGAATTTCATAGGGGTTTTCTTATATTGGAAATAACTAAAATTCTAACATATTTGGAAACAAAATAAAAACTGGGTCTAGAAGCTCTTTCCATGGCCTATCCAATGGTACATAGTCTAGGGGTGTATTAGGTCGAATTTTCGCACAGTGGGCTGAAACGAATTTCATAGGGGTTTTCTTATATTGGAAATAACTAAAATTCTAACATATTTGGAAACAAAATAAAAACTGGGTCTATAAGCTCTTTCCATGGCCTATCCAATGGTACATAGTCTAGGGGTGTATTAGGTCGAATTTTCGCACAGTGGGCTGAAACGAATTTCATAGGGGTTTTCTTATATTAGGAATAACTAAAATTCTAACATATTTGGAAACAAAATAATAACTGGGTCTATAAGCTCTTTCCATGGCCTATCCAATGGTACATAGTCTAGGGGTGTATCGGGTAGAATTTTTGCACAGTGGACCGAAACGAATTTTACATAGGCTTTTCTTATATTCTAAATTACTAAAGTTTAAATAGTGGTATGCAATGAAAGCGTAACATAGACAATGAAAGTCACTATAATACATAAACATACAAGCAATATATAAATATACATACACACTTTTGTACTTATATAAAAACATAAATAATTTTCACATATTTAAAAAAATAGAAAACATACAAGTAATAAAACGCATTAACAACACAAAACATATTTACATTACAGTAAAATAAAAATAATATTTTAAATAAAATTATACAAAATTACATAAAAACAATCAAACATTATATAAAATTACAAATTAATATATTATAAAGAAGCCCAATGATGATGCGTGCACATGGATTAAAAATTGTGTTCTTGCGACAATAACTCCACCACCAAGAATTTACCTGTGAAGTAAATGTTTAAATTAGTTTAAATTTTAACAAATAAATGTTTTTTCTTTATATAGTTTATTAAATTAATTTGTTATAAATTCGAATTTACAGTCACATTTAAATTAGTTAATATTTTGCCAAATAATTGTTTCCTCTTTATAAAGGTCATTGAATTTATTTGTTCTAAATTCAAATTTACAGTCACTTACACTCTGTTATATTGTATAACAAAACTGTCATACTGGACACAACCACACAAACTGGTGAGTGTCTTCGCTTTTCAAATTTGAATTTATTTTCACGCACATTATGGGAGCTATATCTAAATCTGAACCGATTTTCACGAAACTTATCACACATCATTCTAGATTTCATTTATTAAGATATGCCAAATGTCGGGCACATCGAAAGATATATTGGCACTTTGGTACACCATTTACATTAAATCGGACGAAAAGATATATGGGATTTATATCTAAATTTGAACCGATTTTCCCAATTTCAATAGGGTTCGTCCTTGGGCCAAATAAAACAGCTGTGCCAAAGTTCATTCAATTCGGATCATAAATGTGTCATATACTTTGTTTAGGGTCTTGAGAGGGACGGACATGCATAAATCGACTCAGAAAGTGATTCTATGCATATTCTCAAAAGGAACCATGGGTCTGTCTCGATTCCTTTGTATAAAAATACAAAATATCCAACACTGCCGAACATTTTCTCACAGGAATTTGTCATATCCGATATCCCGGAATGTATAAGTACGAGGTGTAATTAACAAAAATATCCGATTATTTATTCATCATCAAATATCTTGCCCCCTTTAAAGTAATCCGCCTCAGATATAATACTCTTAAGAAAACTTTTTTCCAATCCTTGAAAAACTTATGAAAAACTAGGGTTCTTACGCGGATACTGTCCGCGGAGTGAAAGCACTTCTGTATTGTTTGTGGTGCATTTACACACTAATTTATTAATATAAAAAGTGTTCCTTAAGAACTAAGTTGTACAATATGACTTAACCTATCTTAGACTAATGTGTAAAAGAGAGAGAGAGAGTGCATCTGCCATAACCCATGGAGTGGATACACACAATTCTTTATCTCACATGTGGCAAGCACGCTATACATGCTTATCAGTCTGTAGTGAAGATTACTCCCCGTAATCTCACCCAACCATACCACATGTGGCAATAGAAAACTCCTATCTTATTCTAGTGTACAAATATTCAACAAGAAAATGCTCTTATCTCAAGTGGACTGTATACAAAAATAGATCCCTGTCTAACTAAATGTTCTCTCTTCTACACAAGAGACCCACAGCAAGACATTCACTATCTTTATTATTTAAAAACCATGTTCGCTACGTGAACAACTTCTAAAGCGCGATATAGCCAACAGCCTGTTTCGAAATTTTCATTTTTCTCTTCAATCGAAACAAAACGATTTCCCTTTCAGAGAGAGGAAGAGGGGGCAAAGTCCGGAAGAACCCGGTATTATAGACCCTTTAGGGGCGGGACCTTTTTATTGTGGTTATGACAAAAATTAAACCTATAATTATAATTTTTTTACGCAGATGTATACTAGCCTCCAAAAGCTAGAAATGCAAAATTTGAGCCATTCCCATTGGAAAACGCTGTAAAATCCTCAACATATCAAAAAGTAGGCGGGACATTATTATGGGTCCTATGTCAAAACATACCAGACGGACTGACGAACCAGGCTTAACCGAAAGTGAATTGTATTCTGATCTTGTATATACTTTATGGTATTGAGGTATTGCCAACGGAATGACAAATTCATACGACTACTCCACATCCAAAATTCCCCTTAAGTATAGGGTGCCACATTTCAGCTCCTCAACAGATTACAACCATTTTACCTTGTCTTAATGCCTTTAATGTCTATTAAACCAAAACCATGTTCATCTTCCATCAATTCCCTGTTGCTTCACAGTTTTAAGGTTATGTCTTCTCGACTGGATGGGGTTATTTACTTTTCGCATATACAAAAATTGTGTGTAACACTTGAAAACTTGCCGCTAGTAAATATGTGCGTGTGTATTGCTTTTTATGACATTCCTTTACATATATTTGGTCGTATTTAAATATTTGCGCCGTGGGAATACATATTTGTTAAATAACAGCCACCAGTAGAATATTGAGATATAATGTGAGGGAAAAATGGGTTTACAAAAAATGTTCGAATGATATGCAAAAGTTAAAGGCAATTGGGGTCTCCCCTTTTTTAAAAAGTTAAGTCTTTACTTTTTCTGGGAAAAGTTAAAGGCAGTTATGTTTTTTGTTTGATTTTTTCACAGAAGGCAGCTTTGCAATTTTTTCCTTTAATATTCTAAGAATTTTTGGGTTTGGGTGCAAAGGAAATTTTCCCTTACCATTTTCATTGAAGGATGATGATTGGCATTCTTGTTGAAGAACATAGATAAACTCTCACCAGACAAATGTGTGAATTTCAACATTGCATAAAGTGGTTTGAAGGTTTTTTCAGTACGGAGTTTTTCAATGAAAATTTTCCAATGAAATCTTAGAATAGCTTATTTCGATATTTGACATCTATTAAATGCTAATCATCTATTGATTAATTAGATTTTCACTTTGATTGGAAACACTTGTAAGGCATTATTGTAACATTGTGAATTCTTGTGAAAAATAAATGATAAAATCTGATTAATTTTATCAGATTTATTTGATACAAAGTATGTAGATTTTATTATGTTTACCTGAGGGAAAGTTGAAAGGAATAATTTAAAATTAAAAGAAAAAAATAAATTTTAAAATTTTTTGAAAGTGTCCTTACCAATATCGGGCGAAACCGAATTCATGATCATTTACCCTACTCTGGGTAAATATAAGAGGTGATCTTAGTATTCAGGTTATTATTAATGATAAATTGAAATATTCAGAACAAACATAACGTTATGAAAACATGGTAGGTATTGAAATTTGTCCTGTTTTATTTGAATCGTTTATTTTAAAAGTAGTTTAAGTCCATTTTATGTTCTGATAAATATCTTGGTTTTCTAGTAAACCCAAGATATTTATCACAACCTTAGTCATTTCATTTGTAACTCATCGAAATATTCATTTACGACCCTATAATATATATATATATATATATACCTGATCAGGGTAAAATTATAAGACGATCTAGCCATGTCCGTCCGTCTGTTGTAATCACGCTATCTTCTGAAGGAATTGAGGTAGGGTGCATAGGTTTGTCTTTTGTCTGCAGGCAGGTCAAGTTCGAAGATGGGATATATTGGTCCACGTTTAGGCATAGCTCCCATATAACAAACAGTACACCCCAATTTTCGATCTTGAGTGCGTCTTTCAACCGAATACGCTGAAATTTTCTACATTGGGTTCTTATTGGATACTAAATGTCTCGACAAAAAATTATAAATATAGGTTCACTTTTTCTGGTAGCTCCCATATGACGGTACCTCTTATTTTCAGTATTTTGGAGATTTTGAACGTATTTTTCCACCGAATTAGCTGTAAATTAGTATTTTGAGTTCTAAATAGGTACCAAATCTCTCCACAAAAAATTATAAATATAGGTCCATTTTTTCGTATAGCCCCCATTTAAGGGTACCCCAAATTTTCTGTAGTTTGGGGTTCTTGAGCGCGTTTTTCAACCGAATTCTTCGCAATTTGGTATTTTGTGGACGTATATAGTAACAAATCTCCCTACCAAAAATTGTGTAATAAAAACAACCCCACACAGGGGAAGGTTCTGCTATGCATTTGGTGTGACTGAAATGGGATTATTTATAGTGACTTGCTTCCATATGGCTAAACCCTAAATTCTGATCTCTGTCAACAACTGGACCGTTTGAAGATAGCAATTGACCAAAAAACGGCTAGGCCACACACATTGGATAAAATCAAAATTTTATGAAACAAATTGGTCCAATGAAACACTGCGTCTAGGACCAATATTTAGAACCAGGACTTCTATGAGAGTGGCATTACCTTTAAAATTGCAAAAAAAATCATATAACACAACGGTGTAGATTTGGCCCAAATCGGACAAATCGAAAGAAATATAAGAACTGTATGCATATTCACAAAAGGAACTAAGGGTATGTCTCGTTTCCTGTTTTCTCATAGACCCATATATGACAGATCCACAATGGTCCCGCTTAATTTTCGGTATATTAAAATTCTTAAGTTTGTTTTCTAAACTCAGTGCCTGTAGTTCGGTATTTAATTTTTTGAGAGAATAAACAACCTTCTAACCCATAGAAGCTGTGAAATTTTTGTCAGTAAATTGGGTTCCACTTAGCACCAAAATGTATATCCGTGGCTCTGAAATTGTATTGCACTCACGTTTAACAGTAGAGCAACTTTGAGCGGAAGCACAACGAGCTAGGGAGCAAGGAGATTTTCTACTCAAAGATCATCCAAAATATGAAATTACAGAGAATTTGGTTGAAACATGTTCCCAAAATCTCCTAAATTGATATGTAGCGTTATATGTGTACGAATAAGGTACATTACCCAGTAAGAATTTACAGATGATTTGATTAAAAAACGTGGCCGAATGTTTCAATATACCTAATTTTGAGTGGTACCAATTATGTTGAAAAACGAGCTATAAATCCCCAAACTAAAAATTATATTTTATAATTTGCTGCTGGAATTTAGAACACAACAGAAAGAATTTAAAGCACACCTTTCTTCCACCCAAATCCATTACATCTTTTCAGTACATACGCACATAAAATTTCCACCATCTTCTCCAAAAGTAAGTTACAAAAACCGGAATGGTAAAACTTTTACATTTAAACCTAACGGACGACAAAAATATAACAAATATATACGCATGAATCAAAAATATAACAAATATATACGTTGATGGCAAAATAGAGAAAAACAACACAAATCGTAAAATAATATCCAATACACGATGTAATTCATGCATGGAAAAAAGTTAAAAGTCCTGGCACAAACAATCAAAAACCAATATCAAATTGAAGGTACACAGCAGCATCAAGGTGTTCCATCCAAGGTATACATGTGTGTGTATGTATGCGAATGTGTAATGGTAATGTTGTTTATATTTCAATATCAAGTTCAGGTGCGAGGATAAACAAAAACACGCATACACACAGTAACACAACTTGAATATCCTTTGTTGGGTTTTGTTTGTATTAGTGAAAGGCATGCTGTAAAGTTGCCCAGTTGTTCAAAAAATATCAATTATCTTCTATTACATAGTTATATAACTAGTTACTTAGTGATCTAGTTACTCTATATCCAAAAATGGAACATAAAATATACAATTGACTTCATTTGTTGATTGAAAAAGCAATTTAATTCTGTAGTTACTGGTAATGTAAAAAGTAGTGAATTGACAAACAAGACAAAGAAAAAGGAATTGTCATTTTCTTCAGTTTTTTTTATAATTTTCAGAATTCTGAAAGAAAATTTTTTAAAAAAATATTTTTTTAAACAACATGCCGTTTAAGACATATACATATATCCACGATATACAAGATGAAGTGCTGTTGAATTAAAAATCCGGGAAAAATACATAAGATAAATCTGGGGTAAGTTTTATTATTGCAAAACAATAAATATATATGTACGTAATATTTCAACATTATTATCTAACAGATTTTCAATATATGTCACTTCAGAAGCATCTAACAAAATGACCCATATCTTTATTTATATTTTGTAATTTTCTGTTTCAGATGCTTCAATATTTCGTAGAGAACGGTTGTTAAAACGGTCAAAAGACAAAAGAAATGCAAATGTCAATATGACGGCGTAAAAATTCTGATAAAATGAAACATAAACTATGTGCAATATAAATTTTGAAATAGATAAAAAATACACATTCCGTATAACATTTATATATTAAATTTTCCAAACTGTTATAATAGCCAATTTGCTACATATTTGTAACTAGGAATAATACTTAACAATGGTATCTACCCAAATGACTGGTTACTTGTAATGCAGGCAGGGGACAAATGACTTCCCCAATGACATACACATGTTAAATTCACCAGTCTAGGGTATGATGTGGTAACTAGTGGTAGTTACAGGTAATTAGTAAAATAACTAGTTCATAACCAGTTACTCGAACTACTGGGTGTTTGTCGAACGTGGCCATATTCAACAGTCTACTGACTAAAGGAAAGAAAGAGAGTGTATGTGTCAACTGCTAAATAACACACATACATTGAAAAATTAGGTGCTCTCAATTTCGAAATTCGAACAGAAAGAGCTTTTGATGAGAGTAAAAATACTTTTCTCAGAGAATAACATAAATTCAACTGGTGTTGTTTGTCCATAAAGCTTTTAGCAAATATGCTAACAATTATTTTACAACAGTAATTGGTATTTGACCATGGTGAAAGGATATATGTTTGCTTGTTGTTTGTGCCCAAAGAAATATTAACATGTAAATATTTTATTAGCCCTGCTACAGGTAACTAACCGTTGTTACCAACTCGACTTAGCAATTTCAATTAAACTTGAAAAGCAAAGAACTAACGAATTATGATTGGAAAGTAATAGAAGAATTTCTAATATATGTTAATCAAGCTAAGGGCATGGGTTTAATGTTTAAAATTGAATAGTTTTTAATGTAAAGATAAAATAAA
>NW_026887698.1:0-9058 GCF_032173495.1 Musca vetustissima | reverse complement strand
TGTATTTTCAAAATTTCAAAGCTCTATCTCTATATTTCGAATCGTGATTTCTGCAGACAGACGACGAACGTGGCTAAACCACATAAAATTTTACGGGCTCTTGATGTCCAACATATATGTGCATTTAATTTAATTTCTATGAATTCAATTTTTATTAAAATTATATCCACGGCTAGTTTAGAACGGAAAACAATATTCGAAGGATTGTTAATGGCGCCGGTACACAGTTGGAAAAAATACCGATCTAGCGAGCAGAAAATCAAAAAATGAACTTGAAGAAAACTTTAAAACATTAATGCAGTTTTAAAGTAGAGTGTTGAGAGTACTTAAGTCCGTATAAAATAATCCGAATTAATAAGCTAGAACGGAATAACGGTACATTTAAAATAGAACATTTTTCCAATGTTAAAAATGGAATTGTTTAGGTATAAAATTGCGATGCTCGAATATATTATTATAAAATTTTGTCCATTTTTGATATATAGTATTGGTATTTAATTAAATGGTATAGTTATATAACCCATAAGTTATTTTAATTTAGGTGTTTCGGGCTAAATATATGTAAGGTCCGTTTTTTTTATTTCCTTCAATTAAAATAGGGGTTTAGTATGGAGTGCAGTCGAGTTCAGCGTTGATTTTTGTTTTATTTTTCTTGTGTGTCTGTCTAGAACATCATACTAATTTTTTTCCTGCGACTTCCTGCGACTCTCGGATTTATGGCAATTTTTTGAAAAAATTCCCATTTGGTGTAAGAAGCTTTTTTAAGGTTTTGTTCAAATAAAATTAAAAATATGTGAATTTTTTTTTGATATAATTCATCAAATATGACTTGGAATAGATCACAGCATAGCAGATAAGAAAAAACAAGTTCAAAATGCCCATCCTAAGGTTCCAGAGTACTGGGTGTGACTATGAAAATAAGGGTATTTAAGTAAGCGGCTCCAAACTTTGATTTTAAACTCATGCACTAAATATATACATATGATAACAACAAAATTTCGTCATTAACCCCAAACATCAACTTATACGAATACGGTCTGTCTACCTTACATGCAAGGATTCGATGTTTAGAATGTATATTGCACATTTCATACCGACTGGTTTTGAAAACGTGGAAAATTAATAGCTCCGATCGGCCACTTTTCGAAGAAAGGAAGGCACGTAACATTAATGATTTGAAGGAAGAAATTCACATTATTGTTGACACACCTAAGTCGGTATCCGGAACAACAAACGATGGCAATACTGCTAGGCGTTTTTTAGCCAACTTGGCTTGACATCGTCGATAACTGGTGTTGATGAAAAATTAATTAAAAATTTTAGTACCATCCTTTCAACCCTGGCCTGTGGATATGCTATTAAAGCAGAGTCATTTAAAGAACGTACTGAGGAAACATTTATTCTTTTCGTGGAATTATTTTCTTGGTTCTATATGCCTTCAAGCATACACAAAATATTAGTGCATGGAGCTGATATAATCAAATGTGCAGCTTTACCCATAGGAATGTTGTCTGAAGAAGCCATGAAATCCAGAAATAAGGACTTTAGGAACTACAGGGAACTGTACACCTGAAAAATTAGTCGTGAGGAAACAATGAGGGATCTTTTCAATAGGTTGCTATTTTCTTCTGATCCAAAAATATCAAGTTTGTCTCGTAGTAAATCTCTTAACCATCGATATAGTGAGCCACTATCTGAAGAAGTCCTTAAACTACTGGAAGATCCAATGCTACCAACTAATTCAGACTCGGATTCTGAAGGTGATTAGTATTTAATAAGTAACGCCTAAATTTTGTAAAATATATATATAGTTTAATGTTTTAGATATGTAATATTACCAATAATAAAGATATATATAATAACACTAGTGTTTGCCCTTAACCCACTTTTTACCCTCCAAATGTTTCGGAATTTTTAACAGAAGCTTCCATTTTAGGAGTACTATTAGTTATAACGAAAAATATTGCTTATTACAATATATTTCAAATGCTTCAAAATAGCAATTTTCACCTAAAAATTTAAGTTTTTTCTAAAAAAAAAAATCGGCTCCTAATGGGTTAATAAAAAAATGCCAAATTTTTTCATAAAATAACTAGCGGGACCCGTGGCGCTTCGCTGCCCCTGCTGAAATTATCAAATTAAAAATTTAGATATGATCAATTGATAAATTTAATTTTAAAATTAGGTAAACCCTGGTATTTGTATATGCTCGCATTAACACTACAAAAAAGTGTGAAATGTCCATGTTGTAGTAGTTGTATAGTAATTAATAAATAAATCACTGTTTTCTGTAATGGTTGTAATTTTTGCTTTCTTGAAACACAATTTTTTCGCAAAGTAACAACAATTCATAAATTATGTCAATACTTTGTATCAATTTTACACGATCGATTACCTCCATCTGTTACCTCCTCCACAAAATGACATTAAAAAAATAGTGTTGTACCTGAATTTATCCTATCCCAGTCTCTGGCTTTTTCCAGATGATTAAACGATTTGTAATAAAAATGCATACTACTCACTTCAAATCATTTCAGAATTTTTAGAGTCTACAAACAAAATATTTTCAAATTTCAATATGCTAATTTTTAAAATGCAATGCAAAAGTGTATTCCCGTTGATCGTACTATGCTCATATTTGTATGGATGGTGTTTATTCACGCCTCCGTTATTCAGGCAAATTAAAAAAACGGTATCTTAAGATAAACGCATATTACATGTTCAGAAATTTTGAGGTATACTTACTATTTATGCTATAACTCCGCATCCACGCGGAATTTTTAAAGTTTAAAGAGCTTATGTTACTTTCAGGGCCTGTCTCGATATACAGTGTAAATCTCATTAAGATCTGTTCAGCGGTTTTGGCGTCTATAGGCCCTTCGCTCCCCTGATAAAGTTATCAAGCATATACCAATGATCAATTAAAAAGCAACCTACATGCAGCTGCAATATATACTAATTTTAATTTTATAATTAGGAAAACTCTCGACTTTTATATGCTCGCATTAACACTACATATTGGCAATTTTTCTTTTCTTTTTTAAAGTCAAACACACCGTTAATAATTTTTATCAATTTTACATAATTGTTATGTCCATGGAAACAGATAATGACACGTAATAACCAAAATTGCTATTTTGCACATCTTATTATCGATCACATCCATCTGTTACTTCCCCACAAAATGGTATTTATTATAATCCATATATTTTTGTAATCCAAGTAACATTTATCTTAGAAAATGAACATATCTACATACATTCTTACATACATACATATGTATGTACATATGAATACTTTTGATGCTATAACTCCGCATCCAGACGGATTTTAGTTTAACTAACCTATGTTACTTCCATGGGATCACTTGATGCCCTGTGAACATTTTAGTAAAATCTGTTCAATGCTTCTTGATTCCACAAACAATATGTTATTATAGATTATTTTCTACGTATAGATTTAAATGCAATGAGATGGGCATTTTCCCTTGATCGCGCCACCCTTAGGTGTTGTCGATGATGTGTATTTACTCCTACATTACACAGACATATTTCGAAGAAATTACATGTTCATAATCTTTGAGGTATGATTACATTTGATGTTATAACTTCGGATCCACGCGGAATCTTAGAAGTTTATATAACCTATGTTTTTCCCAGGGCTTGCCATGACGTTCTGTGAAAGTCTCTGTAAAATTTGTTCAGCGATTTTTAAGTCTACAACCAAAATGTGTTCTATTTTTAATATTCAGATATTTAAAATGCAATGGAAAGTGCATTTTCCGTTGATCGTACCATGCTCATTTTTATATGGATGATGTGTATTTACACCTACATTATTCAGACAAATTTTGAAGACGGTGTCTCTAGCCGTTCTTAAGATATACGCATATTATATGTTCCGAAATTTTGAGGTATGTTTACTATTGATGCTATAACTCCGTATCCACGCGGAATTTTTGAAGTTTATCTAGCCTATGTTACTTTCAGGACATGACATACTGTGTAAATCTCATTAACATCTGTTCAGCGGTTTTTACGTCTATCGGTAACATACAAACAAACAAACAAATTTTTTTCTATTTTATATATATAGATTAAAATTGTCCATCTAAATATATTCTTATCCAAAATATCGATAAACATACAGTAAAACATCTACTTTTATTTTCTGTGCGCTAGATCTGCATTTTTTCCCACTGTGCGGTACATCCTTCATATTAGATATATTTGACAAATGAAGGCTTAAAGGAAAGATACGCGGCCAATTTTCTAACAAAATATCTTAAAATAACAACTACGACGCAGGGCAATCAAAATAGCTCAATACTTAATTCGTGGAAATGTAAATATGCTTCATAATACATTTTGCAAATTTTTCGCGGTTTTCGATTTTTTCTCACCTTTTAAACCTTTCCTAGAGCTCTACGAACATTTCAACACTAAGATAAGAAAAATCCGTTCAGCCGTTCTCGAGTTTTAGCGAGACTAACGAACAGCAATATAGCAATATATAGATATAGAAGATAAATTTTAAAACATTTCTTTTTTGACCGATTTTTTTTCTATTTGTTTTTCGCGACTAGTAACCGTATTTCAATGTGATTTGACAAGTATGCAAAGAAAACAAATGTGTTTATCCATTTTTGAAGAAATTCTCGAATTACAACAAATAGAAGTTCATTTAATAAGATTTAAAACCGCTATAACTTTTGTGCGCAGTATTCGAATTTCTGAACGCGAACAGATTTCGAATCATCATATGTTTCTTAACCTATGTACCAAAAATTATAAACGTGCTGGCAAAAAAAAAAATTTAAATTCTTATTAATTGAATTTTAAAAGAATTTTATAATTTCCCATATTTGTTGTGTATAATGTACCGAGAACATTCGGTATATTTTACAGTTTTTCATTGACAAAGGCGAAAATGCAAGCTAAGCGGCTAAAATTGTGAATGGTGTTTATGGTTCCGATACTGTGACAGCCAATTACGTGCAGTTTTGGTTTCGTAGATTCCGGTCTTCGAAAATATCGATAAAATCTGAAAAATGATCGAAGTTGACCGACACCTGGAACTCACCGCATATCGGTAGTGCCGCATTTTGAATTATGTCTGAGTCGTGAATCGATATTTTGTGGACCCTCGATGGCATATAGTACAATTAATATAGTTCTACGTATATTTCTACAGTGTCCATCACGTATTTTCGGAATGTTTCCAAATTAACTGCATAACCAGATGACGTAATTCTCAAAATGACTGCTAGTCATTTTATTAAACTTTCATTTTCTCCAGTTATTTGAGCAACAAAGGAAGGCGGTATTGCCGTCATTTGAGCTTCCTTCTCCCGGCTTAGGAGAAGCTTTATATTCTATTAGACACATTTTACGATCTAATTGGGGATAATGTGGCATAGTGAGATCTCCATTTGCACAAAATATGCATGCAAAATGTGTACGCATAGGTTTCATTTTTTTATTTGGTACCCATAGAGAACGCTCTGTGCCAAATTAAAGCCAATTTGACATAAAATATTCAACCAATATTAATAGGAAACTAAATAAAGTTTTATTAAAATTGTTTCAAAATTATTGACACATTTTGTTATCAAATAAGCAAAAAATTAGCTAGTAACGTTCAATAGTCGTGATACCCTTCTCCAGTTTGGGTATGTACAGCAATAATACCGATTAAACCAAGTATTACAAAACCATTTTCTAATGATATCGGCCGTATGAGTACACTAATCTCTAAACCCTAATTATAAGGTTTTTCGGAATAGTCAATAAACAGCACAAAATCCAAACGGTTTATTTCATTCCTAATAACACCACGCATTTTAATGTGAAATCAATTCAAAACGTCAAATTGGAATCAAAGCAAAATATGTATGAGAGGTACATGTACTACATTAATTTAAGACATGCCATTCCAGACTTACAGCCTGTTTTTGTAAAATGACATATTTTTCAAAACCAATGAGTTTGGTCGTAAGTCACTCGAATTCGTACGTTTGGAATTTTACAAAAACAGGCTGTTATTTCATTACGCTGTGCAAATCAAACACACTGGGTACATTTCCTATTGTTAGTAATAAATAGACCTCGGATTTTTGCATATTTTTTATGCTTTATCCGATTGGATTCAAATTTTGTATTTAGGCGTTTCATGCTTTAATTGATCGATATTTGGGGTCATATCAAAAATATGAAAAAAAAATATGCAAAAAATATGCAAAATATATGCAAAAAATATGCAAAATATATGCAAACATATGCAAAATATGCAAAAAAATATGCACGGTATGCTAGGTCGATATGTGAGAAATATGCAAAAAATATGAAAAATATAGGCAAAAATATGCAAAATATGTGCAATTATGAGCAACATATTTCACATATGCAATCAATTTAATAAAACAAAAAAAAAAATCAGGGTAGTTTTCGAATTTGTGTGCTTTCTTTATTTTTAACTTATAGAAATCTAATTGTGTATGTATGCGTTTCATGGTTCAACTGTTAGATTTTTGGGGCATTATGAAAAATTTGCTAAATATATGTATAAAACATGCAAACATATATAACAGTTATATGGCGATATACTAAAACGTGGACCGATATATCCCATTTCCAATACCAAACATCCTAGGAGTTATAATAATATATGTGCAAAATTTCAAAGTTCTATCTTTAATATTGCGACCTAGCATACCGTGCATATTTTTTGCATATTTTGCATATTTTTGCATATTTTGCATATTTTTGCATATTTTGCATATGTTTGCATATTTTGCATATATTTTACATATATTTTGCATATTTTTGCATATTTTGTATATTTTTGCATATTTTGCATATGTTTGCATATTTTTGCATATTTTTGCATATTTTGCATATGTTTGCATATTTTGCATATATTTTGCATATATTTTGCATATTTTTGCATATTTTGCATTTTTTGCATTTTTTGCATATATTTTGCATATTTTTGCATATGTTTGCATATTTTGCATATTTTGCATATTTTTGCATATGTTTGCATATTTTGCATATATTTGCATATGTTTGCATATTTTGGATATATTTTGCATATATTTTGCATATATTTTGAATATATTTTGCATATTTTTGCAAATTTTGCATATTTTTGCATATTTATTGCATATCGACCTAGCATACCGTGCATATTTTTTGCATATTCTTGCATATTTTATGCATATATTTTGCATATTTATTGCATATCGACCTTGCATATTTTGCATATTTTTTGCATATTTTGCATATATTTTACATATTTTTTGCATATTTTTTGCATATTTTGCATATTATTTGCATATTTTGCATAAAAAATATGAACCCTTCAAATAATTCTGAATCCTTTGAAACGAATTTCTGTCCAATCAAAATTTCGATATCTTCATTATTAAAAAAAATATGCAAATATGCAAAATCCGAGGTCTAGTAATAAACATAAAATTTCCTTATTGCCGTTTTGTGATTTGTATAGCCTCCACCATAGTATTTTGTCATTCCGTTTGTAACTAATCGAACTATTCATTTCCGACCCTATAAAGTATATATATATATTCTTGATCGGGGTAAAATTCTAAGACGATCTAGCCATGTCCGTACGTCTGTCCGTCCGTCTGTTGTAATAATGCTTCTTCTGAAGGAATTGAGATAGGGTGCTTTTGTCTATCCACGTTTAGGCATTGCTTTCATATAAGGGTACCTCTCAATATTCGTTATTTTGGGATTCTTGAACGCAATTTTTAACCGAATTCGCCGAAATTTAGTACATTGGTTTTTATTGGGTAATGAATTTCTCCACGTAAAATTATAAATATAGGTCCATTTTTTCGGATAGCCCCCAATTTTCGGATAAGGTACCCCAAATTTTCGGTATTTTGTGGTTCTTGAGCGCGTTTTTCAACCGGATTCACTGTTATTTGGTACTTCGTAGTAGTATTTGTTTACAAATATCCCTGTCAAAAATTACTTGTTACACCCTTCAACCCATTGTGGTACAGGGTATTATGTCTTTGTGCATATGTTTGTAAAAATCAAAAGGAAAGGAGATAAACACATGGTTCTTTTTGAGGATATGCATAGAATCACTTTCTGAGTCGATTTATGCATGCCCGTCTGTCGCGTAATGGTTTTTGTGAGCAAAGTACAGGTCGCATTTATGATCAGAATTAGATGAAATTTGGCACAGATCATTTATTTGGCCTAAGGACAAACCCAACTGAAATTGGAGAAAATCGGGTCAGGTGTGGATATAGCTCCCATATATAGCTTCGTCGGATTTTATGTAAATGGTACACCAAACTGAGAATTGAGTCTAGGATAGAGTGTGCTGTGTTTCATTGAAATCGGCTCTGATATAGATATAGCTCCCATATATAGTTTCGTCGATTGTAGATAATTGGTGCACCAAACTCACAATATTTTTACGATTGACATCCAATTTTTCACAGCGTATTGAATTAGGTCCAGTTTGATGTATGTGAAGTTTTGTTGAAATCGGTTAATCGGTTAAATCCATATATAGAGTCATCCGATTATTGGTAAATGGTATACCAAACTCCCAAGGTTTTCCGATTGAGACACAATCTTGCACAGCGTACTGAATTTAGAAGTTTTGTTGAAATCGGTTCTGCTTTAGATATAGCGTCTGTGAAGTTTTGTTGATAGCGGTTCAGGTTTAGATATAGCTTCCATATAAATTTCCCTCAGATTTAATCTACAATAACGCGCATTGAATTTTGAAAAAAAATATTCAGATGTAAATATATTTTCGTCTGAGTTCATGTAATTGGTGCACCATAATTATTAGCAAATCTTGTCTGTACCCAAAATAGTGAAGGATATCATGTAGTCGTCCGACTTTTGAACTTTCCCTACTGGTTTATATTAAAATACGTAACTGGTTTGTTCCCCGTTTTGGTGTTATCTCCATATAGCCGCATTCCACCAGTATTGGGGATATTCTGAAATTGTCAGTTAATACCCTACAAAGTATGGAATTCTCAGACGATTTTGTCGATTTAGCC
>NW_026887697.1:0-8843 GCF_032173495.1 Musca vetustissima | reverse complement strand
ATTTTTTCAAGGCAACCACCACAAGGCGTGGATTTTTTAAAGAATATTTTTTCAAGGCAACCACCACAAGGCGTGGATTTTTTAAAGAATATTTTTTCAAGGCAACCACCACAAGGCGTGGATTTTTTAAAGAATATTTTTTCAAGGCAACCACCACAAGGCGTGGATTTTTTAAAGAATATTTTTTCAAGGCAACCACCACAAGGCGTGGTTTTTTTAAATAATATTTTTTCAAGGACCCACACAAGGCGTGGATTTTCATACCCTACACAACTATGCTGTCAGGGTATTATAGCCACCTTTAAGTATACCCATCGTCATATCTCGACTACCTGAGTCGATCTAAACAAGTGTGTCCGTCCGTCTGTCCATTATATTTGTCCTACGACCCACCTTTAAGTATACCGATCGTCATATCTTCGACTAGCTGAGTCGATCTAGACATGGGTCCAAATACTAATTTTTTGTCGGTTTTTCTGGTCGCTCCAGAGGCCGCAATTACGGCGCGAACATCGTGAAATTTTACATGGAGAAGGGGATCGGGGCTAAGAATAAGCATACCTGTTTTGAGAAAGATCGGTCAATATTTAGCGGGTCAAATGGACCCTGACTTTTGTGTGAAAAATTACAAAATTTTTATTCTGAGACGTATATACTTGCTCCTGAAGGACATATATTCGAGATGTTGATAGTATGTCCAAGATGAGTTGTTGACCTTCAAATTGATACCAATTATATGGCTGTATGTACTCCGATGCGGGAGTTATACGTAATTAAGTAAAGGTGACTATGTGCATATTATTACTATTACTCCATTAGAGGACGGAAATGTTTCGCTGATCGCTTTGAAATTGTACATGAAGTTCCGATTATGGTCAAGGACGACATTTATAGTTTTCGGTGAAGTTGAGATTTCATTCAGGGGGTGCAATGAACCGAAAACTTTAATTTTGTCAGATTTTCTAGTCGCTTTAGAGGCAATTATTATATACAGAACATCATATATTTTACAAGGTGAAGGGGATCTGACCAAATACTTAGAGCGGCTTTTTAGATGATGATCGGTCAATTTTCGGAGGGTCAAATCAACCAAAACCTAAAGTGACCAATTTTTTATTCTATTTATTCTTTTTATTCTCTCCAAGAAAAAAACATTTTGGAAAATATGCAAGGCTTAGAAATAGGAGTTGTTGATCTATAATCTGTGAAAAGGGTGCAAATATCACGAAATATTGCCCAGGCTCAGAATATAGAACCGCCGAAAGTGTGATTTTCGTGGTAGTTGTGTAGGGTATCATATGGTTGGCCCCGTCCGACTATACTGCTCCGCTCACTGGTTTAAAGAATATTTTTTCAAGGCAACCACCACAAGGCGTGGATTTTTTAAGGAATATTTTTTCAAGGCAACCAAACAAGGCGTGGGTTTTTTAAAGAATATTTTTTTTGATTTAAATATATTTAATTTTTTAAAATATTGTAAAGACTATTGAGAGCTTTTTTTCTGTTTCTTTTTACTGTGTTCATATTTCTCTAGGGAAAGGGTTAATCGACCACTAAGTTCTGCAGGCAAATTATAACTATGGTAT
This sequence comes from Musca vetustissima, assembly GCF_032173495.1. Lineage (NCBI taxonomy): Eukaryota > Metazoa > Arthropoda > Insecta > Diptera > Muscidae > Musca > Musca vetustissima. The sequence continues at coordinate 7,257 of NW_026887697.1, read as the reverse complement.
GTATGTAGCCCTGCAAACAAAAGAACGCCTGTTGCCCAGCATTGTGATTTTTTCCAATAAAAGAAAAACAACAAAAATATTTGCATAGAAAAATACTCCACCGCCGTGGACTTCGACCAAGCCATAGCAACTTCAATTCAACAACAACGAAAAAATTATGCCTTCATTATATTAAGCCATCAAAAGGGTTTCCATTTACATTCCTTGTTTGCAAGAATTGTGTCGATGACGATTGTCTGTCTGGATTGCCATTAACTAGAAACTGTAACTTTAGATAACTACAAAAACTAAAATGAAAATAAAAAAATAGAATTCTTGAAAGCTTTCGTAGAAGGCCTTTGAAGGGAAAACTAATGCTCTACAACATTGACTATTTTGCCGACCCGGTTGTCAGTCGAAGTTAATCATACAACCCCGTTGTGATTGAAAGATGGTTGTTATTGTTGTTGTTGCTGTTCTGTAAGTGAAAATATTATTTTAACTTTTCGGAATTAAATGAATCGTAATTGAAGTAGACAGACAACAGGCTTTGTTGTCTACCGTTCCATTTCCAGAAAATGGAAATCCTAACAAGAAGATTCAGCGAAAGGAAATATGACACAATTTCAAATGAAATGTGGGGTATTAGACAGTTCGACTTTTGTGTGACAATGAAAAAGAAGATTGGAAATATTGTCAATAAAGAACATTAGAATAGATTGTCATTGGGTGGGTTGTAACAGGTGTTGGTTTCAGATGTTGTTTTTTTTCTATTTCCCCCTTTTATTGTAATTATTTCATAAATAATCAAAGGCAAAAGCAGAAATTAAAGATGTGCGTTTTTTTTGTTTGCAAAAAAGTCCATGTTTATTAAACATTTTGCGGACGAACAAAAACAGAAAAAACGATTTTTAATATTTTCTCATAATTTATTTACTAACCACTTAATTTCTTTATATTTAATCAGATTCAGTGTTAATTGTATAGCCTCTATTTTTTCTGCAGATTGCTTTGATTAAAATGTTAATAGACATTCATATGTGGCGAGTTGGGGTTTTTCAGAGACGTAGAACTAACAAAACTAAAAAAAAAATGCAAAATGGAGGCATTTATAGGAAATCAAGTAGGAAGCAGTAAGGAAAAGGCCCAAGGTTGGACCGACTATATAGCTGCATAGACGTTGATTTTTTCGTAAGTTTAGTTTTTTAAATAATATTTTAAGGATCAACATAGGTGTGGGTTAAAACAAATTCATGGCCCAATCCATGCCTTAAATTTTTTAAAAAATGTTTTTGCAAATGTCAATATTGGCGTGGATTTTTTTAAAAATATATTTCAAAGCCCACTATAAGCTTGGATGTTTTAAGGAATATTTGTTTATGGCCCACAATAGGCGTGGATTTTTTGAAGAATATTTATTCAAGAGTCAACATAGGTGCCGACCATACGATATCCTACACAACTACCACGGAACTCAAATTTTCTGCGGATGTTTATTCCGAGCTTGGATGATATTTCGTGATATTTCCACCCTCTTGCCCGATTAGAGATAAACAACACCTCTTCCTCACACTGACATATTTTCCGAATATTACGAGTATTCAGTACAGTCATTGTCCAGATTCCCTTCACCTTGGGTTGTGTTGTGATGTTCGACTTTCATTTGTGGTCTATATATCGACTCGAAAATAACACAAAAAATTAAGTTTTCGGTCCAATTCATTCCAAAATTATAATCTGATCAACACCGAAAATTGTAGGCCTTGTCCTTGACCATAACTGGAACCTCCACCTCCATTTTGTTTATTTTGTCATTCCTTTGTAGCTCATCGAAATATTCATTTGCGACCCTATAAAGTATATATATTCCTGATCAGGGTAAAATTCTAAGTCTGTCTGTCCGTCTGTTGTAATCACGCTATCTTCTGAAGGAATTGAGACAGGGTGCGGGAAGTTTGCATGGTTTTGTCTTTTGTCTGCAGGCAGGTCAAGTTCGAAGATGGGATACCCCCAATTTTTGGTATTTTGGGGTTCTTGAGCGCGTTTTTCAACCGAATTCGCTGAAATTTGGTATTTTGTAGTTGTATATGGCAACAAATCTCCCTACCAAAAACTATTAATATTTACCCTCTTTTTGGTGTAGTCCCCATATAACCCCCTTTTTATATTAAAATAGTTATCTGATTTGTTCCGCGTTTTGTGTTTGGTTCTAAGACTCTGTTGTAATCATTTCAACTGCGGAGAATAGCGAGATAAAAAATTAGAACGTAAGGTTCGATAATGAACTATAGCCGCATTAAGACCTAGCCCCTGTGTGGAGGTTCCAGAAGGAGTGGACCGATATTCCCCATCTTCGAATTTGAACTAAGTTTGGAAGAAATAATAAGATGGGCAAAGTTTGGATGAAATCAAAATTTTCTGAAACGGATTTGGTCCAAAGAAACATGGGGTCTAGAAACAATATTTCGATGAGGCACATTTTCACCGTGTTAATGTGTATACACCCTCATTAGCCATAAGGCTGAGGGTATAATTATCCATTAAAAATTTCGGAAATTATTGTTTACATTATGGTTTACATAATCCGTTTTTAGAAATGTCGGTGTAGGTCCACTTTTTGGTATGTTCCCTATATTTTCATTTCTAGATCCTGTCAGTATATCTATGATGGAGGCCTGGCCGAATAGTGGCCTTTGAAGCGACTAGAAAACCACAGAAAAATAAAGTTTTCTTTCCGTCACCGAATTATATGCGTCGTCCTTGAGCAAAACAGGAACTTCACGAACAAATTCATATCGATCAGCGCGACATTTACGCCCTCTAGTGGGATAATGGCAATATTGAACAATATCATGAGAGTACATGAAACAGCATAACCGGTATCAATTTAAAGGCCAACCACTATTCTAAGATATACTGCCATCGTCTCCGGTCTATGGCCTTCAGGAGTAAATATATAAGCCATAGAATGAATTTTGTTCACACAAAAGTCTTGGTCCATTTGACCCGCTAAATAATGACCGATTATTATGAAAAAAAAACCATTTCTGTTCCTTGACCAGATCCCTATCTCCGTATAAAGTTTAGTAATGTTCTGGTCATAGTTGTGGCTTCTATTTCAGACCAGAAAAACAGACAAAAATTAAGTTTTTTGGTCCATGTGACCCCTTAATAATTAACCGATCATTACCAAAATATAAGGATCTTCATTGGCCGGAAAGGACGGGCACATATGTCTAGATCGGCTCAACTATTCGAAATATTACGATAAGTATATTAAAAGTTTTGGGCCCATATTTCGCGTCCTTACAAACTCTTTGCATCCCTGTGTCCTTAAAATATTTTAAAAGTCCACGACATTTTGTGGTCCTTGAAAATATATTTGAAAAGTCCACGACTATTTATAATAATTAGAAAATATTTAAAAACTCCAAGCCTATTTATAATCCTTAAAAAAATATTTAAAAAGTCCACCCCTACTTGTGATCCTTGAAAAAATTTTAAAAAAGACCACGCCTATCTGTCTTTTATAAAATGTTAATATTAAAAAAGTCTTGAAAAAATATTAAAAAAGTCCACGCCTATTTGTTGTCCCTGAAACATGTTGAAAAAAGTTCACGCCTATTTGTGGTTATTGAAAACATGTTAAAAAAGTCTACGCCTACCTGTGGTCCTGGAAAAACGTTACGAAGTCCACGCCTGATCGTGGTCCTTGCAAATATGTTAAAAATGTTACTTCAAATAGGTCTTTTATTTTCGAAACCCCTAAAGAACAATTTTACCGCTTGAAAAAATATACCGATAATGGGGAGGTATCTGCCTGACTTTTTTGTTATGGAAAATATCATATCCGACCATACAAATATTTTATTGCTGGAAAATTCTGGGTTTTTCTCGATGTCCACGACGTAACGTCCCTGTCCTGTATTTTTTAATATTCCCCAGTGTGTGTGTGCGTTTGTATTTGTGTTTATTTTTTCCACTTCACCAATCGATTTTAATATTAATTTATTTTTATGCTCGAGTACCAGTATTTATGGACTCTTTTTTTCGTGTCGTTTGTATTCATTTTTATTTTCATCTTTTTTTCTGTTTGTTGTTAATATTATTTAATGTAATATTTTTTAATGTAATTAAAAAACAATTGTTTCACATAAAAAATTCATAGCTTTCAGTTTATTTTTAATATTGTGTCATATATTGCTGTTGTCGTTGTTGTTGTTGGTGGTGATGTTTTTTGCTGGTTTCTGGTGTTTGTAGCCTAGCTATCATCGTTATGGCTGGCTAGCTGTTTGTGATGTGTTTTTTCGTTCGTTCGTTTTCAATATTATTGTCGCTGTTGTTCTTGTTGCTTTTAATTATGGTCACTCATTCAGTTTTTTTATTTCACACTTCTATGCCAATGATTCACAAAGACAGAATAAAGTGACTATTTTTTGTGTGCAGTGCAATTTCCTTTACAAAAATAATAAAAATATTCTTTAAAAAATCCACGCCTTGTGTGGGCCATTGGAAAAATATTCTTAAAAAAATCCACGCCTTGTGTGGGCCATTGGAAAAATATTCTTAAAAAAATCCACGCCTTGTGTGGTTGGATCTCTGAAAAAATATTCTTTAAAAAATCCACGCCTTGTGTGGTTGGATCTCTGAAAAAATATTCTTTAAAAAATCCACGCCTTGTGTGGTTGGATCTCTGAAAAAATATTCTTTAAAAAATCCACGCCTTGTGTGGTTCGATCTCTGAAAAAAATATTCTTTAAAAAATCCACGCCTTGTGTGGTTGGATCTCTGAAAAAATATTCTTTAAAAAATCCACGCCTTGTGTGGTTGGATCTCTGAAAAAATATTCTTTAAAAAATCCACGCCTTGTGTGGTTGGATCTCTGAAAAAATATTCTTTAAAAAATCCACGCCTTGTGTGGTTGGATCTCTGAAAAAATATTCTTTAAAAAATCCACGCCTTGTGTGGTTGGATCTCTGAAAAAATATTATTTAAAAAATCCACGCCTTATGTGGTTGGACCCCTTTCAAAAAATATTCTTTAAAAAATCCACGCCTTGTGTGGTTGGACCCCCTTCAAAAAATAATCTTTATAAAATCCACGTCTTGTGTGGTTGGGCCATTGAAAAAAAAATTCTTTAAAAATACACGCCTTGTGTGGAAAAAACATTTTAAAAAAATGGCGCTATGATGCTTCAGAAACTCTATTGGACCCAAATAGATGTATTGGACCCAAATACACGTTTCTGTGAGTTTTATTTTAAAATAATGTATTCACACATCAATGATTATTCAGGAGCAAAAATCTGCATAAGGTGCAAGCCATTGGATAATTTCTCCAAAGCCGATTGTTGTCTATTCGATTTTCTTCGTACTGCACCACTAATAACTTTCATCCCTTTAGGTACTGCTTTGGTTCGAGGTTGTATCACGGATATCCCTAGAATGGGTTGCTGCGTTGTCGCTTTTAACGTCTGATCCAATATCTCTCGAATAGCTCTTAAAATTGGAAAGTCATTCTTATGACAGCGACCCTTAAAATCATCCCGGCTCAAATCATAGACTACCATTCCTCCTAATGACTTCTGCAGTGCATATCTGACTTTGGTGGCGGCAAATTTCGGACCATCATAACTAATCCAAAGGCCAGTATTGTTATAATTGGCAGGACGAAATGCATAGTTACCATATCGATCCGTATATTCCCGCATGGGTTGTTGATGCTGTTTTCGAGTTACCAGATATTTACAAATGGTCGGCCAACTAAAGAAGCTGTTGCCAACAGTACCCGTACCATTTGTATTTTCGATTATAGGCTGACCATTCATTCCCGATTCAATAGTTACTTTCCAAGCTCGGCCATAGGTGGCAATACCCAAATTAAGTTTCGTCGATGGGCAACCATTTTGTAGCCAATAGTTGACTTGAAAATCCACATTGGCATAGGGTAAACGATGCTGTTGTGGATTGAAATAAAGCGGTGACGAATAATCTGCCTCGCTGGGATTCCGCTCGGGGGTATTAAAATCGAAAGCGAAGAGATTTATGAATTTGAAGTTTCGATGAATTTCAGCAACATCAAAATAAACTGAGAGGAGAAAAAAAATTCAAAAAAACAATAATTAAAAACCCAGACTTCCATGGGCCGCTGAGGAACCCCGCAAAAATATCGACATTTATGCGACCATCTGGAAAAAGCATTACAAACTTACCACTTGAGTTAACATTCGGCAGAACGGTCATGGTTAGGTCCAAGTGCTTTATATCGCATGCCTCTTTGAGCTCTGCTATAAATTTACTATAAAAGTGGCGATATTCATTCCGTTTATCTCCAGCGAACATTCGATTGACATCGTTGAGAAATGCCGCCATATTTGACTCCTCTTTGGGTTTATTGCGTGGCAATGGAAAGGCCAAATCTACACCATCAAATTCATATAATTTTAATATTTCCATTGTCTGTTCAATGAATTTTCCTCGTCGATGGTTATCCTCTTCCAGTAAATGCAAATATTTTAATGGATCCTGTTTATCATTGGCATCACCATCACCACCAATGCTGAGGTAGATTTTCAGCTGAGGATAGGCTTTCTTCAACAATTTCGGTTCATAGAGTAATTGATGTTGTGGTGGAAAACGAATGCCATAGGTCTTGGGAACCAAATGGGCCGAAGCGTACACCAAATGAGTACAGTGGGCAGCACCCTTTTTCAAATGGTTAAAGGTGAAATTTGAGAATCCTGGAAAGGATATTTGTTGAAAAAAGTGCATTCGAATTGAATATATTTAAAACATACCATATCGATGAGAACTTTCTACCTCATAGTAGCAAACTAAGTTTTTGTTCGAAGCTGTTGCAGCAATTGTAATTTGTAACAAGTACAAAAATATTTCCAGTGTGATTAATAGTTTTATCATCGCGTCAGTATCTAATACGTATCGTCGAAGAAACCGATTACGACTGATGGATAATATAAAATTTTAAATACATTTTAATCTTTATTGACCACAGAAAATTAGTCATGAAGCGATGAGGGTAATATCTATTTTTATAACCAATAAATAATGAACAATATTCATAAAAAATGTTAAAAAATATTTTTTGTAGAGATCCAACCACACACGGCCTGGATTTTTTATTGAATATTTTTTTAATCACCTATCTGTTTTCAAGAGCTACTCAAGGCGTGGGTTTTTAATGAATATTTTTGCAGTAATATTTTTTCAAGATCTACTCAAGGCGTAGATTTTTTAATGAAGATATTTTCAATAATATTTT
>NW_026887696.1:0-90084 GCF_032173495.1 Musca vetustissima | reverse complement strand
GTACAACATATACGTTCTGCGATACATGCACCTCAATCTAATGCCAGTGAGAGGGTAAATCAAACTATCCTCAGCAGCATTCGAAGTTACCTACAAACTGACCAAGCAAGGTGGGATGAAAAATTGCCAAAAATAGAATGTGCTCTACGGTCTACAATTCATACATCGACAGGTACCACACCATATTTTGCTTTAACTGGTTATCAAATGATAACACATGCAGATGCATACAAAATCTTAAAGAAATTAAATGCTTTAGTGGACGGTGAAACCACTATTTTACCTAAATCCGACCAGATGCAAATTTTACATCAAAAAATCAATAAGAAGATATACGAAGCATATGAACGAAACACTAGATCATATAATAAGAGATGTAAAATTGTTACATATAAACCTGGGCAGGAAGTATTCCGAAAGAATTTTGTGCAAAGCAAATTTGAAAAAGGGATAAACGCTAAATTGTGCAAGCCTTGGATAAAGTGCCGTATAAGACAAGCTTTAGGAAACTGCCTATATCAAATTGAAAATCTAAAAGGAGAACTAGTGGGTACTATACACGCCCAACACCTCAAGCAGTAGTATTAGTAAGAATTCTTATAGCTAATGTCAGTATATTAAACACTACAACTCTCACCAAAATTCTGCAAACAGCCATTACAATCGCAAAAAAATGTTGATCCACACAAAAAAATTCCATCTCTGTTTATACAGCAGACAATCTGGTACACAGCAGACAATCAGGTATACAGCACACAATCTGAAAAAGAAACAAAAAACATTACTAATCATGAAAATATTTATTATCGGACCTAAAAAAAACAAAAAAATATATTAGCAAAAGTCATAAATTCAATTGTACAATGTACTCATCTTCACAAATTGTTTTGCTTTTTCATATCCCAGCAGGTAATAATGTTTGTTCAATTCGCATATGCACATAACAAGCATGGTGTACAATCTTGTCCACATGACCTTTAAAACCATCGGAAAAAAATTATCTGCAAAAAAAAAAAAAAAAAAAAAGAACATATTAGCAAAATGTTGTTCAGGCAATAATTCTTTATATTTACCTTTTCAAATTGCAGCAATTTCCCATCTCTTTTACGCTACACAGGCTACGCGAAAAGAGTTGGCTTTGTGACAGCCACATCCGGGCTGTAGCCAATAATTCAATAAAATCTTTCATTTTCTTTTGTTTCTTGATTAATATTTTCCATTTTATACACCGCAGCTACAAATGTAAATAAACAGCATTAGGGATTCTGTGGTCGATTAATGAACCTTTATTTCAGGATGGCGTTATTACACATAATGGTTCGATAGGAAGTTGTACGATTTTCAGTACAAAGGAAAAACTTCGATGTAATGAATGATCATTTTATAAAATAATCAAATCTGTTATTTATAGATTGGTTCCAACATCCACGATTAATCGATTGTTTTTTTATATATGAATAATTGGAACCAATTGTTGTTATTTATATATGAATAATATCATAAAACAAGGCCTCTGAATATGCTATTAATTCTGCCCCCTACATGTGATGCTGGACATTAAAATAAGACAGGATCCAACACAGTTGGAAAAATGTTACCCTTTTAGAACTAAGGAAAAACTCCAACATGTGAGTTTTTACAATTTCAAAGTCACCTTGGATATTCAGTTTTTCGTACTCGAACAGAGAAGTTTGAAGTAAAGGTGAAGTCCAAAATTATTAGTTTTTTTTATATCAGTTGTGTAATACTGACAACATTTATTTTTAGTGCTAAATTTGGGCAATAAAATCACACTGATTAGTAAAAATTTATATATAACGATAAATGAAAATATTGCAATCTCGGGTAAGCAGTTTTATCAAAAAAAATTATTACTTTTGGTGTTTAGTGATATTTAGGAGGTATAATTTTTTTTACAAATCAAATTTGTCTTATTAGGATATCGTGGCAAAGATCACAGTACCACATCAAGGCGACATCAATACTTGCATTTGCAGTAATAACTGCAACCATGAAATAGAGATGGAGGCACCGATATCCCGAGTAAATACATGGTAACCAAATGATAGAAAAGTAAGGTCACCCAGTATTTTCTAAATCTCAAAAACAAAAAAAAGTGAGTACGAAAACCAAAATCTTCAGAAAAGTTGCCTAACCTATTTTTTATACAATTGGCATTGAGCAAATTTTAAGAACATTGCCATACACGTGGCAAAATCTAAAAGAATTTTACATTGGAAGAACATTAATTTTCAAAGTATAGTTTGAGGCGTTTGATTTCTCCTTACTGTTATACAACATTAAGGGTATTCATGAAATATTTGATATAATCATGAAATAATTTATGGAAATTTTAAAAAAATAAAAAAATGCGATTAATAATATTATAAATTTAAAAAAAAAAAAATCTACATAATATATTAATATTTAGAAAATTAATTATACTTCAACATAAATCTTAAAGACTACTTTTAAAATGAGAGAGTTACGAATGAATTATTATCATAAATAAGAAATAAAAAAAATATGTACATAAGATAAATAATGGAAATTTAATACTAATACTAATTTAATATTAATATAAGATTATTGATGTTAAAAAAAATATATATATATCATTATTAAGTAAAATATTGCTGATAAAAAAATAAGGTTAATACAAATTTATAACATAAAATTAATTGAATAAAAATGAAGCATAATTTAGAAGTAATAATTAATTTTTGAACCAAAATATAAATTTAATAAAATGTGTTGATTTTATATTCAATAATGGGTTGAATATTTCTTAGATAGTGGTAGAAAAGTGTATATGGGGTATTTTCAAAATTATATAAATGGCATGAAAGTACCATGGATGACTGAATAAGTCATATGGGGTGGGCAAAGCCATTGAGGATCAACATCCAAACCTCACAAGAATGGAAATCTGAACTGTGTTCATTTTGAATTGAATTATGAAAATGTGGTTTATATTTAAATGCATCTGATTTACTTTAATTTGCTTTTTCTCGATCATTTTTAAATTTTAAATTTCCGTTAAAAAAAATTAAGCATGGTACAACGAAATTTTATATGTGCAGTCCAGCGAGAGAAGAACCTACCCATTCGGCGAGCTAAGCCGCAGCCAAACACCAATGTACCATTCTCGCATGAACCAGTCTGTTACATAACCAAATCCAATTGTTGAAATTAATAAACAAGGAACTGGTTCAAGTCCATATGTTCAACAACAGGTTAAAAAAAATTAAACCTAGGCCGTCCGCCTTTAAGGAAATTTCCCGATTCACAGGGAAAAATAGATCCCCCCTTCTGTTGTCAAATTAAAATTGACAATAACACAATCACAAGCAGCACTGAAATTTCAAATCACTTCAAAAGCTTTTATTCATCAATATTTGACGAATCAACATCATTGCCAGCCGATGACGATTACACCTCTAGAGTATTAACTTGAGTAAACTCCACCTCTACACATATATACAGCTTTGGAGATAATTTTAACGTTCTTCAAAATCCAGATAGATTGCATTTCACCAGCTCTGAAAATATTAAAAAAATAATCTCAAACTTCATTATAAAGAAATTTCCAGAATCCACAATCAACATACTAACCTGTCTTTTTTAAAATTATACCAATATTTCTCCACATCATTAAAAATTGCCAAGATCATCCCCATCAAGAAGAAGACATTAAATTGTAGTGTAGATGACTTTCGTCCATTTTCTCTTCTGTCGAATATTGGAAAAATATTTGAAGCTGTGCTGAAATCGAAAATAAATAACGATTTTATTATTGACACAATTCCAAATTACTAATTTGGTTTTAAATGTGGCAACTATACTCAACATGCACTTCTCAAGTTCCATAATGACATAACATCGCATCTTCGAAGCCTGTCTTGCACCGTTGCCATTTCATTGGACATACAAAAAGCATTTGACTCCGTTTCTCACGTCGGCATTTTGTACAAACTAATAGAGCTGGGAGTTGATCCTTTTTTAATAAAAATAATGCGATGTTTCTTCACGGCGTGGGTCTTGTGAAAAGAGGGGTGCCTCAAGGAAGCATATTGGCACCTTTGGCGCATATTGTATGTAAGAATTGCTTTTCGAGTATGTTGCCAGTAAGTAGTGGTGTGCTTCAGAGGTCTGTTCTTGGTCCCCTGTTGTTTGTAATGTATGTTAATGATATGTTCAGTAGTATTAATAGTAGAAGTTGTATGTCTTTTGCGTTTGCAGATGATATACAAATATTATTTAAAGGGGAATATGTGTTCATGGATGTGTTGCAGACCTCGATTGATTTCACTGTTAATGTGTTAGTTACGTGGTTGTCTACCAATAGGCTATCAATAAATGCCGAGAAAACCAGAGTTATGTATTTTGGCAACATGCGAGCGGATTCAATAAATGTTTCCATCCATAGTTCGCCTATAGATGTTGTAAGCTCCATGAATTGTCTTGGATTGTTGCTTGATAGTGGTTTGGTGGTTGATGTACATGTTAATTCGTTCGTGTCCAAGGTAAACTTTATTTTACGAAAGTTATACTGTGGACGTTGTCCTGCCATCGCTCAGGGAACAGGATAAGTCGTAAGTACTCAATTCTTTCTAACCAAATCCAATTGTTAAAATTAATAAACAAGGAACAGGTTCAAGTCGAAACTGCCCAGATGTTCAACAACAGGTTAAAAAAAATTAAACCCATACCGTCTGCCTTTAAGGAAATGTCCCGATTCACAGGGAAAAATAGGCCCCCCTTCTGTTGTCAAATTAAGATTGACAATCACAAGTAGCACTGAAATTTCAAATCACTTCAAAAGCTTTTATTCATCAATATTTGAGGAATCAACATCATTGCCAGCCGATGACGATTACACCTCTAGAGTATTGACTTGAGTAAACTCCACCTCTACACATATATACAGCTTTGGAGATAATTTTAACGTTCTTCAAAATCCAGATAGATTGCATTTCACCAGCTCTGAAAATATAAAAAAAGATAATTTTCAACATCAAATCAAAGAAATCAATTGGTCCTGATGGTATCTCAAACTTCATTATAAAGAAATTTCCAGAATCCACAATCAACATACTAACCTGTCTTTGTAACAATTATACCAATATTTCCCCACATGATTAAAAATTGCCAAGATCATCCCCATCAAGAAGAAGACATTAAATTGTAGTGTAGATGACTTTCCTCCATTTTCTCTTCTGTCGAATATTGGAAAACATATTTGAAGCTGTGCTGAAATCGAAAATAAATAACGATTTTATTATTGACACAATTCCAAATTACTAATTTGGTATTAAATGTGGCAACTATACTCAACATGCACTTCTCAAGTTCCATATTGACATAACATCGCATCTTCGAAGCCTGTCTTGCACCGTTGCCATTTCATTGGACATACAAAAAGCATTTGACTCCGTTTCTCACGTCGGCATTTTGTACAAACTAATAGAGCCCTTTTTTAATAAAAATAATGCGATGTTTCTTCACGGCGTGGGTCTTGTGAAAAGAGGGGTGCCTCAAGGAAGCATATTGGCACCTTTGTCGCATATTGTATGTAAGAATTGCTTTTCGAGTATGTTGCCAGTAAGTAGTGGTGTGCTTCAGAGGTCTGTTCTTGGTCCCCTGTTGTTTGTAATGTATGTTAATGATATGTTCAGTAGTATTAATAGTAGAAGTTGTATGTCATTTGCGTTTGCAGATGATATACAAATATTATTTAAAGGAGAATATGTGTTCATGGATGTGTTGCAGGCCTTGATTGATTTCACTGTTAATGTGTTAGTTACGTGGTTGTCTACCAATAGGCTATCAATAAATGTCGAGAAAACCAGAGTTATGTATTTTGGCAATATGCGAGCGGATTGAATAAATGTTTCCATCCATAGTTCGCCTATAGATGTTGTAAGCTCCATGAATTGTCTTGGATTGTTGCTTGATAGTGGTTTGGTGTTTGATGTAAATGTTAATTCGTTCGTGTCCAAGGTAAACTTTATTTTACGAAAGTTATACTGTTTGGACGTTGCCCTGCCGAAAAGTATTAGGATACAGGTAGAACATGCGCTGATTATTCCTCACTTTATTTATTATGTTGAGATTTTTGGTGGCAGCTCTGGTTTTGTCCTGCGCAAACTTAGGCTTTTATTCCACAGAGTAATGCGTTATGTGCTTGTACTTAACTTGCGTGATCATGTTTCTCCTTATGCCAAAGAGTTTCTCGGTACTTAAGGTTTACAAAATTGATAAGGTTTACAAAACCCAAACTCCTTCTTCAGTAGTAGAACCTACTGTTATCATTCAGTAGGTCTGTTAGAAATACTCAAATCTAAATGCCTCGTTTGAATCCATTGTTGGAGAAGTCTTTCCATGTAAGGGTTGCTCGGGTGTTCAATAGTTTGCCACAGGTTCTCAAAATATTTAGTGTTTCGTTAAAATGTTACAAGAAAAAGTTACTTGAATATGCAGATGTTCATGGATTTTAATGTATATATTTTGTTAAATATTTATAGCTGATTTATCCTATGCTTAGTTTCATATATTTTTTTTATTTTTCGTATGTTTTCGAATTTATGAATTGATTAATAATTAATCGTTAATTAATGTTAAGCCTTTCGAGTAGGTCATGTATTGTTGTTTATGATATGATTAAGTGATATACTGTTAATTTTAAGCTTTTGGAGTAGTCTATGTAAAGTAGTTTTTGGAATCGTTCATGGCCCTTTGGGCTAGGTTCTTGTTTATGAAATAATTTGAATTGAATTATAACCATACCTTTTCAACATATTTCTACATGACTTCCCACACGTATTCCGCCACTCTCAAGTCATCATGTATGCAGATGACTGTTTAATCTATGCCCTTCGCCATCTTCTGCTTTGAGCGTTGATTCAAGTTGTCTTCATTTTATTAATTTTTACACGCAATGAGGTATCAAAATAAACGCCTCTAAATCCGTAGCGGTATGCATTCGCAATGCATCCGGAAAGTGTCCAAGTAATGTGGTTCCAGAAAGCAAGCAGCTGAAATTCTCATTGGAAGGCGTAGAAATACCTTTTCAAACATCCTTTAAGTATATGGGGGCCAATTTCAATAACCTCATGAAATTTAACGGTCATGCTCGAGTCATAATGCAAAAAGTAAAAGGAATATTAGGGAAATTTTCAAATATGCTAAACAGCAATTACTTATCGCAAAACAAAAAGCTCCTCCTATATAATCTGGTTTTCTATTTCCCCAATAGTTGCCAAAGAATTGGAAATTCTGGAAAGAAAGGTGTTAAGGAAATGCATCAGCAAACACTTTAAAGGAGAAAATAACAAATTCTCAAATACTTACATATACAACATCCAAAGAAATTTGTGGAAAAGTTGAGTTGGAGAAAAATGTTTATTGGTTAGAATCGTCTTATTTATCACCAGTGGGGATCCTAAACGAACCTCCCGATGTTACAGAAGAGTACTGCCACGATTTTATTATAATTCTGTACCTGGTTCCCACCGAGGATAATTATATTTAATATTATATATTCTACAATATTAATCATAAGCAAAAATATCTAAATATCTATACTTACGATAAGTATGGTTGTATCGCATTCGCTTTATAAATTGAAATCCACCTGTGATATTTTCAATATTTACATAATTTATACATCTACATATACAAAAACACTGTTGATATATTGATTACAGTTTCGAATTGTTTTGTTATTTATTATTTAGTTTTCGATATTTATTAGCTCGATATTTGGTAACAATTGCTACCAAATGTTACTAAATGTTGTCTGTTACACAAAAATCCAGTAAAAGAGAGCAAGTTTGACAGTTGAACAACAACAAACTTACTGCAGTTTACTGAAAGAATTTTATTCAGTAAACTTTTGCAAACTCATCATTTTTTTGATCAGCTGTTTTATGACCAAACACAAAAATTATTCAAAACATTTTTTTTTTAATTTTCAAAGTTCAATTTGAATTTAAGTTGTATAAAAATTACAGAAAATGGAAGAAAATTCGTAAATAATGCAAAGTTTAATTAAATTAGAAACTAATTTTTTTATATTTTTAGGCAAGTACCGGAAAGAGGGCAATGTATTGGTTCAGGGAAAATACCAAATCAATTTTTCTTTTATTGTTCATTTTATTTTAATATTAAATGCAATACAAATAATTGTGTTCGTCCTATGTTTGTTGTTTATTTTGGCGCAAATAAAATGTTTTCTTGAATCAGCTTTCAGTATTATCGCAAAAGAGAGTAAAAACAGCTTACTCTCTGAACTAGAACTTACTGGATAAATGTTACTGGAAAAGTAACCAGACACACCTATTATTTAGTATTGTTATTTATTTTATGCAGACACTTTCGCTCTGTTACAGATGAGGTTATGAGCAAACCTTATACACTTATACATTTCATTGTTTACAAGTGAGAACAAGTGAGCAAGTGAGAACAGAATACGACTGAACACGATTTAAGATAGATCTTTGGAATTAGAACTAGAATATTTGATATTGAAAATATTCCATATTGTTCCATTGGGATAGTAAATGTTCAATATTGGTTCACTTTTTAGGGTAGCCTTCAAATATTCAACAGAATTTCTTGTAATTTAATATTAGGAATACTTATGGAGTAGAAAATCTCACTACTTTAAATTATCGACAATGACCCAAGCATCAGGGTATCCCCTATATATTACATATTAATATTTGGTATTTGGACGTAATTTTATATTCGCCGTAATTTTATATATAGCCCATGAAGCGGTTTGTGTGTAGTCTTTCTGATTACGATGGCAATATGCTTCAAGACATTTTAAATTTTGAACGTGAGTATAGTTGGACAAATGCAAATTACATTGTGTTACAAAACAAAATTTTTTTCAGGGGTTCTAATGTAACAATTCCGTTTAGTTGGAGTCCCTGGACTACGAAAATACCTTTGGTTTTTCTGGGTCACTTCGAAAATTAGTTCTATAACGGTAAATGTAGAGAAAAAGTGGTTTCATAGATTTTCACTTTGAAACGGGAATAACTTCATTTCTTTCTAACGGACTTTTATTATTCTTTTTTTTTCTTTCGAAGAGTAGAATTTTTCCATTCAAACAAGATATATACTTTGTAAATTGGTTGAGGATTGGCTGAGTTACAGTGGTTGAAATGTGAAAAAATACGTATAAAAGACAAAATTTATTTTTCTTCGGGGTGTACGATGAAATTATGATATCAAGCCATATAATTTTTATTATATTACGGGGAAGAAAATTAAGGGAACCCCCCCCCCCCCCCCCCCCCCCCCCCCCCCCTCTCGATTATATATTTTCAATGGGCTGGTAATCAAAACCAATGCTGGTTAAGGTTTGTAACTTTACACATATATAATTGAAGATGTAAAATAGAAGAAAAATAATTTACAAAAAAATGTTGTTGTTTTTTGTAATCAAAAAAAAGTCCTTATTTTTGATGGTGGGCATGATAACTCCTCACTGGAACATCGGAATCCGAAAATTCCAACGGTGTTAGAAAGAGTACATGTCTGGCTCTCGTATGAACTAGGATTAACAAAATGGTGGACTTTTAAAAAAAATATTTTTGGAAAATCGCCGATTTTTTACAAAAAACCAAGTTAAAAAATAAGGAAGATCTTCACCGATTGGCTTTATCCTAGTTCATACGCAAAAAATGTTTAGAGAAAAACGCGTTTAAAGTTTGAGAAGCCATTCAGCCGTCTCTTGATGCTGAGACAATAAATCGGCTATATCTTCAAGAGTTCTTGAGATTTTCATTAAATTAGTGTAGATTCGAATTGTATCAACAAAATTTTTTACCCCGAGAATGGGGGGGTCCCCTTAAATAAGCTTTCGTGTTTTTTCACATTCCAACCGCTGTAACCCAGCCTATTCTCAACCGATTTACAAAGTATATATCTTGTTTGAAAGAAAAAAATTCTACTCTTCGAAAGAAAAGAATAATATAAATTCGTTATAAAGTAAATAAGTTATTCGCGTTTCAAATTGAAAATCTATGATACCACGTTTTTCTCTACATTTACCGTTATAAAATTAATTTTCGAAGTGAACCAAAAAAAATCAAAGGTATTTTCGAGGTCCAGGGACTCCAACTATACAGAATTTGTACATTAGAACCGCTGAAAAATTTTCGTGTCGCACAGTGTTATATTTCAGCGATTTGTATTTTACGAGAGCAAATATATAGACCAAATTTCAACTTTTATAAATGTTCTACTCCCGGCACGCACAAGGGATAGTTTTTTTTACTTTAGTTAAAGTTCATATTTGTTTTTAAGTTATTTATAAGTTTTATTTTTTTATGTTTGTAGATACGACTCTACAGATAATTTCAAATGTCGGGAGCAAACACTATACTTCAAATTGTGAAATAAATTGTAACATTTTTTACTACAAATAGTATTAGCATGTAGCATTATCTTATAATGATTTTAAAATAATACATTATAGTTTAAAGTGTTCGTTATAATTATTTTTGTTAAAACATCATTACTAGAAAAAAATAAAGTCTTAATAAATTATCAATCAATCAAAACAAATCCGTGTAGCCCGCATAAAAGGGTATTCCCCGTTGTTCCATGTTTTCTCATGTGGTGTCAAATCTTCCTACCAAATTTCCCATTGTAGTAGCTGTAATAGGTCATTCTGGGATATCGCTGGTCAATATTTGGCATATAATTACAATATAATGGTACCACCTGATTTGATATATCCCATGGCATAGCAACATTTTAAGTTTTTTAAGGAACAACATGTTCCTATGAAGCTATTATTATTATTTTCAAACAAAATAGTCTAGGACACAGATCTTAGAATCAGAATTCCCTGAATGGACACGAACTCAATTCGGAATGTCTTCTGATTTTCCATCCTTGTATTTGTCCCAAAATTTCGTGCATTCTAGTATATACTTCTCAATTATTTTTTTCACATAAAATAGTTTCATTACAATGTCAATCGAATTAAAAATATATTTTGAAATTTTTCAAATGAAAGCTTAAATACGATACCATGGTACAATTATAAAAGGTAACAGCAAATCCCAGCTGATTTGATTCCAACGTAATACTAGTGTCAATATAAATTTGACAAATTATGTTTTTAAAAATCACCCAACAGGAAAATTGGGAACGCATACAATTTGAAATTGTTCTTTATTAATGTGCTCCCGTATTCAATTTACTCAATCTGCCTGCTGGGAAATTTGAGGAAGCAAATTTTTCTTGAAGGAATTACTCGCTATTCCCAGCATTGTCATATGTGTTACACACATATATGGCAATGGCTCAATTAAAGGAAAGATGTGGAAGCGATAGAAATATAAATTTGATAGATTTTCATTCATGTTTTTCAATTTTATTTTGAGGATTCGAAAATATTCCATTTTCAAAATAAAAATAATTTGATGATAATTTGTTTGTTTACATTTTTCTGTCAAATGAGTTGACACTAGTAGAACTTACAACAACAAATTTCCATGTGGTTGTTGTATCGTTTTTTGTACAACAACACTTGCTGTTACCTTTTATTATTATACCATGATACGATACCAATTTTCGCCCAAAATATCTCAAAATAACTACTAGGACGCGGTGCAAACAAAATAACTCGATACTAAATTCGTGGAAATATATGCTTCATAATATGTTTTGCAAATTTTTTGCGGTTTTTCGATTTTTTCTCACCTTTTAAACATTCCCTAGACCTTTACGAACATTTCAAGACTAAGATAAAATAAATCCGTTCAGCCGTTCTCGAGTTTTAGCGAGACTAAGGAACAGGAATTCATTTTTATAACTGTGTGATGTAGGCTTATACTGGCCAATATAATGATTATTTAGTTTCGACTGATATTTTTTCGATAAAATTTTTTGTTGTTCTATTCAAACAACTGATTTGATGTATCAAATGTCATTATAAATTGATATTTCCTCACATAATGCAAAAATATACTGGTTTCCTGCCTTGAAGCCTTTCGAAGTCAAAGGTGTCCTTCATGTTAATTTCTAACTTTTGAGTTTTTATTTCAAAGTTTTGTTTATTTTTATAAATATTTGTTGATCTCTTGTTTTTGTAGCAATTTCTGGGCCATTCACATCCTTATTTTTTACACAAATGCTGACTTTCCCAATTTAAGGTTTACAGTACGAATTGTTGCCAATTTAAATAGATTTTACAGAATTTTTTAAACTTTTTCTTCTGGAAATGATTCATCAGACTTACTTTGTTAACACGATGTAGTTTTTTGTATATATTTTTTAATATCAATGGCATTTAATTTAAAAATTCCAAGATGTGCTAATTACGTGTCCCCCTCCAATTTGACTTGTTTCATAAATACCGTTATATACCATACATTTGTCTTCATTCTAGAAAAAGTCCTTTTTAAAGCAGATTTTTGTTGTAGCGATGGATAATTAATCCACTCACCTACAATTGCTTCCATGGTATACACATGTTTTTGCGCATGTTTGAAATAAAATAAAAGGGTTAATTAAAACACTTTTCCCTTCCGATGTGTGCTAATTACGTGACCATGATTAACTGTTACATTAGAATTTATTTTATTGCATTTCTTAATATTCATAAGAATTGCACTTGCCAGAAAATAAATTAGAAAACAAACAAAATTACATGCCCCCTTATTACGGTTATCGTTGTCGTGTCGATAATTGGGCCCTGTCGCACTTATACGACAAATCGGTATTATGAAAGTCGTTACAATACGCCATATTTGTCGTTAAAATTTTTTTTGACGACAGCATAAAAAAAAATATAAAAAATTTGTTTAAATTGTATTTTAACAACATTTACTTATTATCTGTTACATTAGATTTTATTTTATTGCATTTCTCAATATTCATAAGAATTAGAAACTAAGAAAATGACATAGTTTTTCCAATACTTTTTATATTGTATTGGAAAAACTATATGGGTTCTAAAAGTAAAATTTTTGCTTTGGTTTTGTAACAGAGTCAAAGAAAAATCTATTACAAGATTTGGTGTTGTCGTAAATTTTACATAATACCGACCAAAAACTACTACGACAACGCATTCGACTACGCCTACGAGAAATAGTTTCACAGATTCAATTTTATCGGAATATATTGTATATTGGGGATCACATACAATAGTTGTAATGTATTGTAATAATCAGAGAATTCTTTATATATATCCTAAGACGCCGTGAGCATTACTTACCATATAAATTACATGATTATTAAAATTTAACTTTGGATCCATTAATTTTTCAAGATCAACAAATAAATCTACAGTTGACATAAACATTACCAGATCTGAAAAATAACACATATGCTTACATTTGTTTAGGTTTAAATCCTTACAATTTAATTTGCACCATTGAAAAAGGCTATTAAAATACTTATGAAGTTAGTCAGCTTGCTTTCACAATTATGGGTGATAAAAAACTTGACATCGTCTGCATACATTAGCAACTTAGAATGAATTACTGCATTTTGCAAATCATTTACAAATAGAAGATGAGTAAAACTGTTCTGTAATGTACAAAAGCCATAAATAAAATCTCACTACACGGTCTTCTACGAATCGTATGGGTACTGACTCACACAGGAATAATAGGCAATGAGATTGCCAATCTACTTGCCAGAATTGCTACTAACGGCAGACGTGAATAATGCCAAACATTTTAACACAGCACGCCTAGAAATGAGGCCAACGACAGGACTGGAAATAACATAAAAATAATATGAGGGGATCCAAATGAAGATAAGACTTAACAAATGTTAATGATCAACAAAAAAGAAATCAGCAGACTAGCATGTATTCTTACAGGACATCTCGGCCTGCAGGTACATTTACAGAAGATTGGGTGCTAGGGAAGCAATAGATGTAGAGCGTGATGGGAAGACAGTGAATCGGGGGAACATTTCCTATGCCACTTGCAGCCTTTGCAAGACTCGTACACAATTCTTGGTAAATGACTAGTTCCACGAACTATCCGACCTAAGGGTGTGAATGGAAAATTATAAAGGAATTCACTAAGAACACAGAAGTCCAATCTTGTGATGATTTTATACAACTCCCATCCCTTTCTAGATTGCACAACATGCCTTTCACTGGCTTAAGCGTATATCCAATAAATATTGGATATGGGGTGACGTAAACCACCCCCTTTTCAACCTAACATTACCAATAACAAGAATATACTCGACCGATAACGTTATGTTGCTAGAATAATAATGTCAAATTATATATATAATTCAGTTAAAATGGGTTCAGTTGTTTTATAACATATAAGTGAACTATTGCCAAATCTAACATGTGAATTGCATTCAACTTCTAAAATATTATTGAAATAATAACAAGTAAGGTTTAGAATAACGTTATTTATTTAGTGCACGTTTTTTACATTACTGTATTTGTAAGACAGGCCTTATAAAGTACAATATTATATATTCATAAAATTGAAACGGACGTACAATTTATCTTAACATTATCTATAAAATATAATATATCAATTATCTTAATAATAGGATATTTATAATATAATTGTACAATTTTAATTATATGTAGTTAACTATTATAGTAATTACTTACCATCGCTTTCTTTATCTCCTTTTAAAATTACTTGAAAAGTGTCGGGATTTAAAACGGGGGATTGCGAAGTTTGTAGCTTTAGTTTTGGAATTTGGTTAGACGATGAAAGATGACTATGTCTATCCGGGGAGATAAAAGCATCACTTTTTGGCAATGTTGGCGTTTTAATCTTACTAACTACTTCGCCTGAGCAGGTTTTTATTTGTCATTTGGCCAACTCTATAGAAAGGAATTTCTTAAGGCGTTCAAAATATTGGGGATGAAGCTCCACATCATTATGTCCGGCACCCTATACATTGAGAAAGAAAAGAAAAACACAATTAATAATGAAAAGAATGAAATTTTAATACTGCTCGGGAAATTTGAAAATATTTTTAAGAAACATACGACAGAAAATCAACCAGACGTAAAACCGAAATGCTTCCTCTTGTTTAGAGGACAATCTATTTTAACCAACGTTCCAAGGTGGATAGATACACAAAAATAACGCACTGTACCGGTACACAAACACTAAGAATATTTTTAGCGTTACTGCCCGGAGCACAACGAAAATCGTAGTGGTACACTGAAAATCGTAGTGTACCGACAGCGGTACATTAAAAATCGTTGTGTTTCACTGCACTATAGGCGAAATTGCCATTTTAGCGGCAAAAAGTAATTTTTTCAACATAACATTTTTCAAAAGTTGTTGATGGGATTCAATACAGAACATATTGATAAGAAAAAAATCGAAAAAAATTTTTTACTGTTGGCAACCCTTTTTTATGTACAAACAGCCGTTAATGTTTACATTACTTTTAGCACGCGTTATTACAATTGAAGCAGCAATATTTTCGTAAAATTAAAAGCCGTTTTATTATAAATATATTCTCTGAAAAAATCTTGTTAAATATGAATTCCAATACTGGAGTCGAGTACTTTAAGTATATAAAATATATTTTGCTAAATGCTTGTCTTTTGGACATATTTTGGTGTTTTGTGTGTGTATTTTTTGTGAAATTTGGAAAAGTTTTATCGTTTTCCGTGGAGTAAAACTAACAAAGTATTACAAGAACTATTTATAAGTGATTGTTCGTAGAAAACCCTATTTTATGTCATGCTAAAAGTGTCTGCTAATAAACCAAATTATTAAAATTTTTGCAGAAAAACTCAGGGTAAAAAATTACATAAAAATTAATATTCCATACGAAATAGACAGTAAATTAAGAAAATTAATATGAATTAGAGCTTGGAATGTGTATAATTATTTAACTAAATTGGAAAGGACTTTCAGAAGCGTGAAAGTATTTAGAAGTACCTTTATATGAAGTATTGTGTACAATGAATGTTGGAGAATTGATCGATAGTTTTCTACGGTTCTGATGGTTCAACCTGCCACAGTTTAGTTAAACAAATCGTAGTGGTACACTGAAAATCGTAGTGTACCGACAGCGGTACATTAAAAATCGTTGTGTTTCACTGCACTATAGGCGAAATTGCCATTTTAGCGGCAAAAAGTAATTTTTTCAACATAACATTTTTCAAAAGTTGTTGATGGGATTCAATACAGAACATATTGATAAGAAAAAAATCGAAAAAAATTTTTTACTGTTGGCAACCCTTTTTTATGTACAAACAGCCGTTAATGTTTACATTACTTTTAGCACGCGTTATTACAATTGAAGCAGCAATATTTTCGTAAAATTAAAAGCCGTTTTATTATAAATATATTCTCTGAAAAAATCTTGTTAAATATGAATTCCAATACTGGAGTCGAGTACTTTAAGTATATAAAATATATTTTGCTAAATGCTTGTCTTTTGGACATATTTTGGTGTTTTGTGTGTGTATTTTTTGTGAAATTTGGAAAAGTTTTATCGTTTTCCGTGGAGTAAAACTAACAAAGTATTACAAGAACTATTTATAAGTGATTGTTCGTAGAAAACCCTATTTTATGTCATGCTAAAAGTGTCTGCTAATAAACCAAATTATTAAAATTTTTGCAGAAAAACTCAGGGTAAAAAATTACATAAAAATTAATATTCCATACGAAATAGACAGTAAATTAAGAAAATTAATATGAATTAGAGCTTGGAATGTGTATAATTATTTAACTAAATTGGAAAGGACTTTCAGAAGCGTGAAAGTATTTAGAAGTACCTTTATATGAAGTATTGTGTACAATGAATGTTGGAGAATTGATCGATAGTTTTCTACGGTTCTGATGGTTCAACCTGCCACAGTTTAGTTAAACAAATATTTTTAGAAAATACTTTAGATAGTTTCGATCTGTTCCTACTTGTGACAGCAGTCATTTCAAGAAATGAGAATCAAGAAATGGGGGAAATTTAATTTCGATGTCGAAGATTAAAAATAATAAAGTGTATATACTTCAAAAGAATAAAATATGCCGGAAGCAATATGTGAGAATGGATTATAAATGATGAAGTCGGTACCAAATAACACGAAATGTAAGAAAAGTTCAGAATCAAACACCACATGCCAAATTTGGCATAAACGTATTGGTCACATGAATTACAATGATTTGATTAAATTATACGCGAGGATAAGGCTCATGGATGGCCTAAACTTCACTCTTCGAAAGGAAATGGGTGTATCACAGCTAAACAAACATGGTCTTCTTATCCTAAGAAAAATAGGAAAAATGAAATATTATATCATTCGGATCTGTATGGACGTAAGCGCAATTCATCATTGTTTACTTCATACCAAAGAAAATCGACTATTTAGAGGCATTCAAGAAGTTCAAAGCAAGAGTGGAATTGGTAACTGGAACTATAATAAAATGTCTACGAAGTGATAATCCTCCAGAATTAGTGAGTCAGTATTATAGTTTATGTAGAGTGATTCGAATTGAACAATGTACAAAAGTCGGTGTTAATTACTTCATATTTAAGGGTCGAACAACGCTCTTCTGTACATGACATTAGAAAGCTCAATTTTCCGCCTTCGGGGAGCAGAGATTAATGCTAACGGACGCGTCCACAGGTTTCGGATAGTGGAAAGCCCAATAATATTCTTTGGGTAACTGTGAATACTAAATAAACAGTCGAGGACAATCAGACAATCAGCCGCAGCCCACAACTGTGAATAGAATGAGGTCCTCGGACGACCAACAACCTGCTGCTAAGAGACCCATGCAGTCGTCAGATGCACGAAGTACTGCTTCGTACGCGTCGGTAATGCCAATGGAGAAACCTGCCAAGAGCGGTATGGGTGTGGTTAAAGCCAAACCCACTGTGTAGAAGCAGGTAGTAGCCCAGAAACCTACACCGGCGTCTGTTGCTCCCCAAAAGGTACTGGAGGATCTGCGAGTAGCAATTATGGATCGAGCTGACCCCGATGGGAATATCTGTAACGATAAATGGTTGCTGGTCGACAGTTATCTGAGAGATATCTTCCTAACCGTGGTGGAATGTGGTGCAGATAAATCTGCATCACTGTAGAGCAACAGCTGGTTCTCACCCTCTCTTCCTCGAATGCCGACATCGCGCTCATTCAGGAACCGTACCTCTACAAATACAGACAACAAATATACGGGTTTGACGTGTATACTAGCTTAGAAGAACGTAACATAATGCTTCTATCAAAATTCAACAATGGTGATATGACGACAGTCAGACTAGATAGGGGTAACTCGAGACCCCTAATAGTCTCTGCCGTCTATTTTATTATGAGGCTCCTTATGTACGCCATCTACTGGAGACAATGAGCAGCACTGGTGGCATAATCATCGGATGTGATGCCAAAGCACATCACTTCCACAGGGGAAGCAGTGACACCAATCTAAGAGGTGAGTCCATTTTTTGATTTTATACTTAGTTATAATCTTAGAATATGTAAAAGGGGCAACCCACCAACATTCGTTAATAGATTGAGAGGTGAAGTCATCGACATAACCTTCACTAACATGGATGACTCTGGAAGTATTGGAAACATTTCTCTATGGTTCCTTTTCGGACCATAGGCTGATACTTTTCCAGATTCCTACCTCCAGAGGGAAACAGAAACCGTATAGGAATCCTCGGAAGATGAACTGGGACAGATTCAAAGCTAAAACAGCATCCTCGATACTAGGTCATAAAGATCTCATAACGATTGAGCATGTTGAGGAAGCTGTGAACAATGTCACGATCCACAATCTATTAAGCGAAGCGACGGGACAAACTCCGGAATAACATTTTTGACATTTATTTGCACCAACAGCTGGGCCGATGCGGCTACCTTATTAAATATACCTTGGAATATCAAGAGTGGAATAGACAGAGTCAAAATACAACAACCGATGTTTGTTGTAGAAATTCGCCGATGCGGCTACCTTGTATATCTACCTTGTGATATTCTATTATCAACCCTGCTTGCATCGGCTTATGGTTCGAACCTGAGACGAGGAGAAGTAGATTGAAACACTATAAAAGCTAACCAAAACTATGAATAGTTTTAAACCTTACAAATCCCCAGGCCCAGATGGCATAATACCGACCATGCTGCAAAATGCGGATGAACTAGTATTAGTCATTCTGCAGGACATTTAAGAATGTTGAGGAACGCACTTAGAAAGGATTAACAGCTCTCTATTCCTGTAAAAACTTTATAGGTAAGAGTTGGGGACTAAAACCAGATATCATACACTGGCTGTATGTGACGGTTGTACTCCCCATTCTTACATAGAATGGGGAGTGTGCTAAGAAGCACACTTCAAACAGCCTGAAAGTAATCTTAAACCTCCAACCATTGGACTCTCTGATTAACACTAGATTGCCGAAGGCGGTCATTTTGACGGTTTTTCAATTTCAAGTACAAAAACAATTGTGTATATTTTGACACAGCTTTTCAAAATTTGGTGAATTTTTGTACCACATAGAACTGTTTTATTAATCATTGTAACTCCGGCAAACGGATGCCTGGAATTTTGGTCACGTTAGTATCCTTCACACGGTTATGACTTCTTGAAGAGGATTACTCACATCAGTGACTATAGAGACTTTAATGAAATCAGAGTAGTATCCTAGTTGTTGTAACAGTTCGGCTGTTGTTGTTGTAACAGTTCGAGCACCAGATTCAAGCATCTCGATATACACAAGGCCACCTGGATCTATCCTGATCAAGTAACGAGAAATCAAATTGATCATGTTGTGATAGACGGAAGGCATTCATACAGTGTTTTAGACGTCCGATCGATCCGAGGAGCGAATATTGATTCGGACCATTACCTTGTGGCAGCCAAGGTACGCATCCGTCTTAATGTTGCAGCAAAGGTGCGATCTAATACAACACGGGTTACCAGCCGAACTATTCAAGACTGGTGGCCAGATGCTGGTCAGGAGCATGCACCAGCTGATTAGCACAATTTGGCTAGATGAATGCCATGCACAATGATTGGAACCTCAGCATCCTGTGACCCGTGCACAAAAAAGGAGACAAGACGATATGTGCCAACTATAGAGGAATAAGTCTCCTTCCCATCGCATATAAAGTGCTATTCAGTGTGCTGTGTGAACGATTGAAGCCAATGGTCAATGACATCATCGGACCATACCAATGCGGCTTCAGACCTGGCAAATCCACCATTGACCAGATTTTCACCCTGCGCCAAATCCTGGAAAAGACCCACGAAAAACACATCGACATATACCACCTATTTGTCGACTTTAAAGCCGCATTCGACAGCCCTATCCGTTCAGAGGTGTTTAAAGCCATGTCTGCGTTCGGCATTCCTGCAAAATTAATACGGCTATGCAGGATAACTTTATGTGGCACAAGGTCAGCAGTTAAAGTAGGAAAGGACCTATCGGAGCCCTTCAATACCGAACGAGGATTCAGACAAGGTGACAGTTTGTCGTGTGATCTTTTTAACATCCTACTGGAAAAGGTCATACGAGACGCAAAGGTGAACAGAAATGGCACTCTGTACACCAAACAACACATGCTACTCGCCTACCCCGATGACATCGATATAATGGGTCGAATATTCCGAGCGGTAACAGCCACCTTTGAACAAATTGAAAAGGAGTCTGCCAAAGTGGGTCTGGCAGTAAACGGCGAGAAGACCAAGCTGATGGTATCAACGCGCAAGACATCCAGTAGACTCAGACCAACTGTGGAACATGAGAACTACAGCTTCGAAATAATTTAAAACTTTATATACCTTGGTACCGCCATAAATAAAACGAATGACATCAGTTTTGAAATTCGGAGAAGGATTGTGATGGCCAACAGATGCTACTATGGTTTAAGCAAGCGGTTTAGAAACAAGGCCACCTCCCGCCAGACCAAACTCATACTTTACAAGACGCCGATAATACCCGTGCTATTATATGGATCAGAAGCATTGGTACTTGCGCAAGCAGATGAGGCAGCTCTTGGGGTGTTTGAGAGAAAAATCCTCCGAAAGATCTACGGGCCGATCTGCGTCGACGGTGAATATCGGCGTCGAATGAACCACGAGCTTTACAATTTATACGCGGACATCGACATAGTCAGTCGTATTGAGCTGCAGCGACTACGGTAGCTAGGTCCTGTTGTGCGGATGAATCAGAATGACCCAGCTCAAAAGGCATATAAAAATGGAAGAACGGAAGGCCACGAATTAGATGGAAATACCAAGTAGAAAATAACATCTTGGAACGTGGTCTTCCAAATTGGTGGATTTGCGCACAAGACCGACGTGCTTGGAAATCTTTTTTAAGCTCGGCTTATGGAACAATCGTTCTGTAGCAAGCCAGCTAAGTAAGTAAGTATGTACATGCCACCATTATGATCCAATCGGGATGAAAGTTGGAAAAAATCCATCCAATGGGGATGAAATTTTATTTGCACATAGTCGAGTCCTATTGTCATTGGTCAAAATCGGTTCAGATTTTATATAGATCCCATATATTGTTCTTTATTTACACTTTATTTTGAATTAAGTATTGAATAGATTCTAGAATGATATATCCTGTTCTTTTCCGGTCATGTTTTTTTTTTTTAATTTCTAAAAAAATGTTCAAACGTTTCAATCGTCAACAAAAGCTATGACGAAGAAATCTTCGACATCGTCGTCGTCACACATTATTACGGAATACCAAAAATGTTTCAAAAGTTATCGATAAATGTCGACAACGACATAGGGAATACCAATTTGCAAAAGATGACTCTCTTCGACGTCGTTTTGCGTCGACGACGACATATGGAATAGATGTACATGTGTTTTTCCCTGTAGATGTAGTAGAGGTATTAATAATTTGCTCAAATGCACTATAGGTAATTTGGACAGTTTTTTGGGCAAAAAGTCATTTTTTCAATTTTGGAAAATAAAATGTATCACAGCTAAACAAACATGGTCTTCTTATCCTAAGAAAAATAGGAAAAATGAAATATTATATCATTCGGATCTGTATGGACGTAAGCGCAATTCATCATTGTTTACTTCATACCAAAGAAAATCGACTATTTAGAGGCATTCAAGAAGTTCAAAGCAAGAATGGAATTGGTAACTGGAACTATAATAAAATGTCTACGAAGTGATAATCCTCCAGAATTAGTGAGTCAGTATTAGAGTTTATGTAGAGTGATTCGAATTGAACAATGTACAAAAGTCGGTGTTAATTACTTCATATTTAAGGGTCGAACAACGCTCTTCTGTACATGACATTAGA
This sequence comes from Musca vetustissima, assembly GCF_032173495.1. Lineage (NCBI taxonomy): Eukaryota > Metazoa > Arthropoda > Insecta > Diptera > Muscidae > Musca > Musca vetustissima. The sequence continues at coordinate 67,821 of NW_026887696.1, read as the reverse complement.
AAGCTCAATTTTCCGCCTTCGGGGAGCAGAGATTAATGCTAACGGACGCGTCCACAGGTTTCGGACAGTGGAAAGCCCAATAATATTCTTTGGGTAACTGTGAATACTAAATAAACAGTCGAGGACAATCAGACAATCAGCCGCAGCCCACAACTGTGAATAGAATGAGGTCCTCGGACGACCAACAACCTGCTGCTAAGAGACCCATGCAGTCGTCAGATGCACGAAGTACTGCTTCGTACGCGTCGGTAATGCCAATGGAGAAACCTGCCAAGAGCGGTATGGGTGTGGTGAAAGCCAAACCCACTGTGTAGAAGCAGGTAGTAGCCCAGAAACCTACACCGGCGTCTGTTGCTCCCCAAAAGGTACTGGAGGATCTGCGAGTAGCAATTATGGATCGAGCTGACCCCGATGGGAATATCTGTAACGATAAATGGTTGCTGGTCGACAGTTATCTGAGAGATATCTTCCTAACCGTGGTGGAATGTGGTGCAGATAAATCTGCATCACTGTAGAGCAACAGCTGGTTCTCACCCTCTCTTCCTCGAATGCCGACATCGCGCTCATTCAGGAACCGTACCTCTACAAATACAGACAACAAATATACGGTTTTGACGTGTATACTAGCTTAGAAGAACGTAACATAATGCTTCTATCAAAATTCAACAATGGTGATATGACGACAGTCAGACTAGATAGGGGTAACTCGAGACCCCTAATAGTCTCTGCCGTCTATTTTATTATGAGGCTCCTTATGTACGCCATCTACTGGAGACAATGAGCAGCACTGGTGGCATAATCATCGGATTTGATGCCAAAGCACATCACTTCCACAGGGGAAGCAGTGACACCAATCTAAGAGGTGAGTCCATTTTTTGATTTTATACTTAGTTATAATCTTAGAATATGTAAAAGGGGCAACCCACCAACATTCGTTAATAGATTGAGAGGTGAAGTCATCGACATAACCTTCACTAACATGGATGACTCTGGAAGTATTGGAAACATTTCTCTATGGTTCCTTTTCGGACCATAGGCTAATATTTTTCCAGATTCCTACCTCCAGAGGGAAACAGAAACCGTATAGGAATCCTCGGAAGATGAACTGGGACAGATTCAAAGCTAAAACAGCATCCTCGATCCTAGGTCATAAAGATCTCATAACGATTGAGGATGTTGAGGAAGCTGTGAACAATGTCACGATCCACAATCTATTAAGCGAAGCGACGGGACAAACTCCGGAACAACATTTTGGACATTTATTTGCACCAACAGCTGGGCCGATGCGGCTACCTTATTAAATATACCTTGGAATATCAAGAGTGGAATAGACAGAGTCAAAATACAACAACCGATGTTTGTTGTAGAAATTCGCCGATGCGGCTACCTTGTATATCTACCTTGTGATATTCTATTATCAACCCTGCTTGCATCGGCTTATGGTTCGAACCTGAGACGAGGAGAAGTAGATTGAAACACTATAAAAGCTAACCAAAACTATGAATAGTTTTAAACCTTACAAATCCCCAGGCCCAGATGGCATAATACCGACCATGCTGCAAAATGCGGATGAACTAGTATTAGTCATTCTGCAGGACATTTAAGAATGTTGAGGAACGCACTTAGAAAGGATTAACAGCTCTCTATTCCTGTAAAAACTTTATAGGTAAGAGTTGGGGACTAAAACCAGATATCATACACTGGCTGTATGTGACGGTTGTACTCCCCATTCTTACATAGAATGGGGAGTGTGCTAAGAAGCACACTTCAAACAGCCTGAAAGTAATCTTAAACCTCCAACCATTGGACTCTCTGATTAACACTAGATTGCCGAAGGCGGTCATTTTGACGGTTTTTCAATTTCAAGTACAAAAACAATTGTGTATATTTTGACACAGCTTTTCAAAATTTGGTGAATTTTTGTACCACATAGAACTACGTTTATTAATCATTGTAACTCCGGCAAACGGATGCCTGGAATTTTGGTCACGTTAGTATCCTTCACACGGTTATGACTTCTTGAAGAGGATTACTCACATCAGTGACTATAGAGACTTTAATGAAATCAGAGTAGTATCCTAGTTGTTGTAACAGTTCGGCTGTTGTTGTTGTAACACTTCGAGCACCAGATTCAAGCATCTCGATATACACAAGGCCACCTGGATCTATCCTGATCAAGTAACGAGAAATCAAATTGATCATGTTGTGATAGACGGAAGGCATTCATACAGTGTTTTAGACGTCCGATCGATCCGAGGAGCGAATATTGATTCGGACCATTACCTTGTGGCAGCCAAGGTACGCATCCGTCTTAATGTTGCAGCAAAGGTGCGATCTAATACAACACGGGTTACCAGCCGAACTATTCAAGACTGGTGGCCAGATGCTGGTCAGGAGCATGCACCAGCTGATTAGCACAATTTGGCTAGATGAATGCCATGCACAATGATTGGAACCTCAGCATCCTGTGACCCGTGCACAAAAAAGGAGACAAGACGATATGTGCCAACTATAGAGGAATAAGTCTCCTTCCCATCGCATATAAAGTGCTATTCAGTGTGCTGTGTGAACGATTGAAGCCAATGGTCAATGACATCATCGGACCATACCAATGCGGCTTCAGACCTGGCAAATCCACCATTGACCAGATTTTCACCCTGCGCCAAATCCTGGAAAAGACCCTCGAAAAACACATCGACATATACCACCTATTTGTCGACTTTAAAGCCGCATTCGACAGCCCTATCCGTTCAGAGGTGTTTATAGCCATGTCTGCGTTCGGCATTCCTGCAAAATTAATACGGCTATGCAGGATAACTTTATGTGTCACAAGGTCAGCAGTTAAAGTAGGAAAGGACCTATCGGAGCCCTTCAATACCGAACGAGGATTCAGACAAGGTGACCGTTTGTCGTGTGATCTTTTTAACATCCTACTGGAAAAGGTCATACGAGACGCAAAGGTGAACAGAAATGGCACTCTGTACACCAAACAACACATGCTACTCGCCTACCCCGATGACATCGATATAATGGGTCGAATATTCCGAGCGGTAACAGCCACCTTTGAACAAATTGAAAAGGAGTCTGCCAAAGTGGGTCTGGCAGTAAACGGCGAGAAGACCAAGCTGATGGCATCAACGCGCAAGACATCCAGTAGACTCAGACCAACTGTGGAACAAGAGAACTACAGCTTCGAAATAATTTAAAACTTTATATACCTTGGTACCGCCATAAATAAAACGAATGACATCAGTTTTGAAATTCGGAGAAGGATTGTGATGGCCAACAGATGCTACTATGGTTTAAGCAAGCGGTTTAGAAACAAGGCCACCTCCCGCCAGACCAAACTCATACTTTACAAGACGCCGATAATACCCGTGCTATTATATGGATCAGAAGCATTGGTACTTGCGCAAGCAGATGAGGCAGCTCTTGGGGTGTTTGAGAGAAAAATCCTCCGAAAGATCTACGGGCCGATCTGCGTCGACGGTGAATATCGGCGTCGAATGAACCACGAGCTTTACAATTTATACGCGGACATCGACATAGTCAGTCGTATTGAGCTGCAGCGACTACGGTAGCTAGGTCCTGTTGTGCGGATGAATCAGAATGCCCCAGCTCAAAAGGCATATAAAAATGGAAGAAGGGGAAGGCCACGAATTAGATGGAAATACCAAGTAGAAAATAACATCTTGGAACGTGGTCTTCCAAATTGGTGGATTTGCGCACAAGACCGACGTGCTTGGAAATCTTTTTTAAGCTCGGCTTATGGAACAATCGTTCTGTAGCAAGCCAGCTAAGTAAGTAAGTATGTACATGCCACCATTATGATCCAATCGGGATGAAAGTTGGAAAAAATCCATCCAATGGGGATGAAATTTTATTTGCACATAGTCGAGTCCTATTGTCATTGGTCAAAATCGGTTCAGATTTATATATAGATCCCATATATTTTTCTTTATTTACACTTTATTTTGAATTAAGTATTGAATAGATTCTAGAATGATATATCCTGTTCTTTTCCGGTCATGTTTTTTTTTTAATTTCTAAAAAAATGTTCAAACGTTTCAATCGTCAACAAAAGCTATGACGAAGAAATCTTCGACATCGTCGTCGTCACACATTATTACGGAATACCAAAAATGTTTCAAAAGTTATCGATAAATGTCGACAACGACATAGGGAATACCAATTTGCAAAAGATGACTCTCTTCGACGTCGTTTTGCGTCGACGACGACATATGGAATAGATGTACATGTGTTTTTCCCTGTAGATGTAGTAGAGGTATTAATAATTTGCTCAAATGCACTATAGGTAATTTGGACAGTTTTTTGGGCAAAAAGTCATTTTTTCAATTTTGGAAAATAAAATGTATCACAGCTAAACAAACATGGTCTTCTTATCCTAAGAAAAATAGGAAAAATGAAATATTATATCATTCGGATCTGTATGGACGAAAGCGCAATTCATCATTGTTTACTTCATACCAAAGAAAATCGACTATTTAGAGGCATTCAAGAAGTTCAAAGCAAGAATGGAATTGGTAACTGGAACTATAATAAAATGTCTACGAAGTGATAATCCTCCAGAATTAGTGAGTCAGTATTAGAGTTTATGTAGAGTGATTCGAATTGAACAATGTACAAAAGTCGGTGTTAATTACTTCATATTTAAGGGTCGAACAACGCTCTTCTGTACATGACATTAGAAAGCTCAATTTTCCGCCTTCGGGGAGCAGAGATTAATGCTAACAGACGCGTCCACAGGTTTCGGATAGTGGAAAGCCCAATAATATTCTTTGGGTAACTGTGAATACTAAATAAACAGTCGAGGACAATCAGCCGCAGCCCACAACTGTGAATAGAATGAGGTCCTCGGACGACCAACAACCTGCTGCTAAGAGACCCATGCAGTCGTCAGATGCACGAAGTACTGCTTCGTACGCGTCGGTAATGCCAATGGAGAAACCTGCCAAGAGCGGTATGGGTGTGGTGAAAGCCAAACCCACTGTGTAGAAGCAGGTAGTAGCCCAGAAACCTACACCGGCGTCTGTTGCTCCCCAAAAGGTACTGGAGGATCTGCGAGTAGCAATTATGGATCGAGCTGACCCCGATGGGAATATCTGTAACGATAAATGGTTGCTGGTCGACAGTTATCTGAGAGATATCTTCCTAACCGTGGTGGAATGTGGTGCAGATAAATCTGCATCACTGTAGAGCAACAGCTGGTTCTCACCCTCTCTTCCTCGAATGCCGACATCGCGCTCATTCAGGAACCGTACCTCTACAAATACAGACAACAAATATACGGTTTTGACGTGTATACTAGCTTAGAAGAACGTAACATAATGCTTCTATCAAAATTCAACAATGGTGATATGACGACAGTCAGACTAGATAGGGGTAACTCGAGACCCCTAATAGTCTCTGCCGTCTATTTTATTATGAGGCTCCTTATGTACGCCATCTACTGGAGACAATGAGCAGCACTGGTGGCATAATCATCGGATTTGATGCCAAAGCACATCACTTCCACAGGGGAAGCAGTGACACCAATCTAAGAGGTGAGTCCATTTTTTGATTTTATACTTAGTTATAATCTTAGAATATGTAAAAGGGGCAACCCACCAACATTCGTTAATAGATTGAGAGGTGAAGTCATCGACATAACCTTCACTAACATGGATGACTCTGGAAGTATTGGAAACATTTCTCTATGGTTCCTTTTCGGACCATAGGCTAATATTTTTCCAGATTCCTACCTCCAGAGGGAAACAGAAACCGTATAGGAATCCTCGGAAGATGAACTGGGACAGATTCAAAGCTAAAACAGCATCCTCGATCCTAGGTCATAAAGATCTCATAACGATTGAGGATGTTGAGGAAGCTGTGAACAATGTCACGATCCACAATCTATTAAGCGAAGCGACGGGACAAACTCCGGAACAACATTTTGGACATTTATTTGCACCAACAGCTGGGCCGATGCGGCTACCTTATTAAATATACCTTGGAATATCAAGAGTGGAATAGACAGAGTCAAAATACAACAACCGATGTTTGTTGTAGAAATTCGCCGATGCGGCTACCTTGTATATCTACCTTGTGATATTCTATTATCAACCCTGCTTGCATCGGCTTATGGTTCGAACCTGAGACGAGGAGAAGTAGATTGAAACACTATAAAAGCTAACCAAAACTATGAATAGTTTTAAACCTTACAAATCCCCAGGCCCAGATGGCATAATACCGACCATGCTGCAAAATGCGGATGAACTGGTATTAGTCATTCTGCAGGACATTTAAGAATGTTGAGGAACGCACTTAGAAAGGATTAACAGCTCTCTATTCCTGTAAAAACTTTATAGGTAAGAGTTGGGGACTAAAACCAGATATCATACACTGGCTGTATGTGACGGTTGTACTCCCCATTCTTTCATAGAATGGGGAGTGTGCTAAGAAGCACACTTCAAACAGCCTGAAAGTAATCTTAAACCTCCAACCATTGGACTCTCTGATTAACACTAGATTGCCGAAGGCGGTCATTTTGACGGTTTTTCAATTTCAAGTACAAAAACAATTATGTATATTTTGACACAGCTTTTCAAAATTTGGTGAATTTTTGTACCACATAGAACTACGTTTATTAATCATTGTAACTCCGGCAAACGGATGCCTGGAATTTTGGTCACGTTAGTATCCTTCACACGGTTATGACTTCTTGAAGAGGATTACTCACATCAGTGACTATAGAGACTTTAATGAAATCAGAGTAGTATCCTAGTTGTTGTAACAGTTCGGCTGTTGTTGTTGTAACAGTTCGAGCACCAGATTCAAGCATCTCGATATACACGAGGCCACCTGGATCTATCCTGATCAAGTAACGAGAAATCAAATTGATCATGTTGTGATAGAAGGAAGGCATTCATACAGTGTTTTAGACGTCCGATCGATCCGAGGAGCGAATATTGATTCGGACCATTACCTTGTGGCAGCCAAGGTACGCATCCGTCTTAATGTTGCAGCAAAGGTGCGATCTAATACAACACGGGTTACCAGCCGAACTATTCAAGACTGGTGGCCAGATGCTGGTCAGGAGCATGCACCAGCTGATTAGCACAATTTGGCTAGATGAATGCCATGCACAATGATTGGAACCTCAGCATCCTGTGACCCGTGCACAAAAAAGGAGACAAGACGATATGTGCCAACTATAGAGGAATAAGTCTCCTTCCCATCGCATATAAAGTGCTATTCAGTGTGCTGTGTGAACGATTGAAGCCAATGGTCAATGACATCATCGGACCATACCAATGCGGCTTCAGACCTGGCAAATCCACCATTGACCAGATTTTCACCCTGCGCCAAATCCTGGAAAAGACCCACGAAAAACATATCGACATATACCACCTATTTGTCGACTTTAAAGCCGCATTCGACAGCCCTATCCGTTCAGAGGTGTTTAAAGCCATGTCTGCGTTCGGCATTCCTGCAAAATTAATACGGCTATGCAGGATAACTTTATGTGGCACAAGGTCAGCAGTTAAAGTAGGAAAGGACCTATCGGATTCAGACAAGGTGACAGTTTGTCGTGTGATCTTTTTAACATCCTACTGGAAAAGGTCATACGAGACGCAAAGGTGAACAGAAATGGCACTCTGTACACCAAACAACACATGCTACTCGCCTACCCCGATGACATCGATATAATGGGTCGAATATTCCGAGCGGTAACAGCCACCTTTGAACAAATTGAAAAGGAGTCTGCCAAAGTGGGTCTGGCAGTAAACGGCGAGAAGACCAAGCTGATGGTATCAACGCGCAAGACATCCAGTAGACTCAGACCAACTGTGGAACATGAGAACTACAGCTTCGAAATAATTTAAAACTTTATATACCTTGGTACCGCCATAAATAAAACGAATGACATCAGTTTTGAAATTCGGAGAAGGATTGTGATGGCCAACAGATGCTACTATGGTTTAAGTAAGCGGTTTAGAAACAAGGCCACCTCCCGCCAGACCAAACTCATACTTTACAAGACGCCGATAATACCCGTGCTATTATATGGATCAGAAGCATGGGTACTTGCGCAAGCAGATGAGGCAGCTCTTGGGGTGTTTGAGAGAAAAATCCTCCGAAAGATCTACGGGCCGATCTGCGTCGACGGTGAATATCGGCGTCGAATGAACCACGAGCTTTACAATTTATACGCGGACATCGACATAGTCAGTCGTATTGAGCTGCAGCGACTACGGTAGCTAGGTCCTGTTGTGCGGATGAATCAGAATGCCCCAGCTCAAAAGGCATATAAAAATGGAAGAAGGGAAAGGCCACGAATTAGATGGAAATACCAAGTAGAAAATAACATCTTGGAACGTGGTCTTCCAAATTGGTTGATTTGCGCACAAGACCGACGTGCTTGGAAATCTTTTTTAAGCTCGGCTTATGGAACAATCGTTCTGTAGCAAGCCAGCTAAGTAAGTATGTACATGCCACCATTATGATCCAATCGGGATGAAAGTTGGAAAAAATCCATCCAATGGGGATGAAATTTTATTTGCACATAGTCGAGTCCTATTGTCATTGGTCAAAATCGGTTCAGATTTATATATAGATCCCATATATTTTTCTTTATTTACACTTTATTTTGAATTAAGTATTGAATAGATTCTAGAATGATATATCCTGTTCTTTTCCGGTCATGTTTTTTTTTAATTTCTAAAAAAATGTTCAAACGTTTCAATCGTCAACAAAAGCTATGACGAAGAAATCTTCGACATCGTCGTCGTCACACATTATTACGGAATACCAAAAATGTTTCAAAAGTTATCGATAAATGTCGACAACGACATAGGGAATACCAATTTGCAAAAGATGACTCTCTTCGACGTCGTTTTGCGTCGACGACGACATATGGAATAGATGTACATGTGTTTTTCCCTGTAGATGTAGTAGAGGTATTAATAATTTGCTCAAATGCACTATAGGTAATTTGGACAGTTTTTTGGGCAAAAAGTCATTTTTTCAATTTTGGAAAATAAAATCTTTTTTGATGTCATTAAAAAGAAAACATGTCAAATTTTATGAATCTGTAAGATTTTTGCGCAAAAGTGTCTTAAAAGCGGTGAAAATCGTTGCCAAACTCTAAACTTTGAAAATAAAATTAAAGAAATAAAAAAATTTAACAAATCGAGGCGTATTTGAAAATGTTTAAAACCGCTAAATTCGAAGCATAAACATAAAAATTAAACATGGAGAGTATTAACGGTGGTGTGCGCTGTTTATTTAATATATAATATTTGTTAATACGTTTGTGTAGCGATTCAAAATTTACATAGTTGACTATAATAAAAGAAATGTTTCTATTTTTACACATAAGTAATTTTAGAAAGATTTTTACTAAAATGTTTAAATTTGTCTGATCTTTTGACAACTGAAATATATTAATGTAAGCCTCAAATGTCAAATTGCGATTTTTTGCGTTTTTCAAGATATATCAGTTATTTGTAGGGAAATTCAGGATAAAAAACAATAATGTTTTCAATATTTGGTTTGATAAAAGAAATAAAAGCAAGGAAACATATTGTTGTTCACAACGTCCCCGCAAGTAAAATTGCCAATAACAACAATATGGACGAAAAATACGTCAAATTAAAATAGGAAATTAATTTTGATTTAAATTTTAAGTTATTTTGCATGCATTTGTCAAGATGCTCCGAATGACATAAGAAAATAGAACTTTTCCGCGAAAAAACGAGTACACACGAATTTTGATTACAAAACAAATAACGTGACTCTTAAGCCGCAAATAGGTTGTCGAATGAAAGATTATGAGAAAAAAATCTAAATAGTGGAGAACAGAAAATGGAGGGCTTGAGTCCCCCTCAGAATATAAACCATCAAAAATTTACTTTTTTCAGGATTGATTAAGAATTAAAATGTGGCATATAAAAAATTTGTTCAGTATATCCAGTGTTTACTATAATCGTGTTCGACTGTAGTAAGCATGGTTTTGTCTCACTTTTACATATTAATGTCCTTAAGGAGTATCAATGCGAAAACATACGACATTGTAATAATTATTCCATTAAAAATTTAATCGCGTGGTCGAAATTTTATTTATTTACTATCCTAATCGTTTTCAACCGTTTGTGTATAAAACAACTAATGAAAATATCTGAGAAAGTATTAGCTTTGTTCGTTATATGTGTAGTTGTTTATAATCGTTGGTCGTTATATCCGGGATTTACTGTAGAAATCTGCGTTTTTTCTTTCTTGTACATATACAACATTTAAAAACACAAAAAATCGTTTAAAACCGCTTTTATTAATTTTTGCCTAAAAACAGGGCACTATAGGTAAGTGCAGTGGTTTCATAAGTGTGTGGAAAGTGTGCGGGATTTGTGTGATGATGGGTATTGTGGTTATGATGATGTGTTGGTTATTGGGGTTATTGGGCTATGTGTGTGTATGTGTGTATGTTAGGATATATATGTATACGAATATTTTATGTGGGAAGCTGCAAAAATTGGGCCACTTCCACTGGTCTAACCCAGAGATCCACAGGGCGCAAATCTGTGGGTCTGGCTGGGCAAGAAAATAGATGATTTGTGTCATGAGGAGTGCTGTGACAATGTGGGCACTGATCGCATGTGCTGGTAATTATTTAGAATTGTGCTCAAGCCAGATCTAAGTTGTGCTAGAGTAGTTCTAGTGGATCTGGGCAGGGACTTTTCGGAGTCACTGATTGCTGGGGGATGTTCATTAAGGACTTTATTTAGGCAGTATACGTCGATGGCTTGATTCACCGCTCGAGTGTGCAGCTGTTTCAGACCTGCAGATAATGACAATATGTTGAGGTCGGATGGTATGACGTCTTGGATGTCTGGGCGGAAGTGTCTGATGTCCTTCCGGATGTATCGTGGAGGGGGATCCTGCACCACTATGTGGTGGTTTGGGCGACTTGGCAGGTGGCAGGCCAGAAGGAACTGTCTAGCAACACATTTTATTGCTGTACTGACAGTATCCTTGTCTTCTCATAAAGATGATCCACGCTCGACATCTTGACACATCCGGTATCAATCCTTAAAGCACTATTTTGGATCGTTTGAAGGTTGCGCCATTGGGTGTCACTGAGGAATGAAGTCCAAAGTGGGGGCGGCATAGCTCATTACATAGCTTTGTACGTCATGATGAGCGTCTCTTTTTGCTTTCCCCAGGAGGTACCGGTCAGAGCTTTCAGGACTTTGTTTTTGTTGAGGACTTTCCCTTGGACATAGGCGGCGTGCTTGGTGAAATTAAGCAGGTTATCAAAAACTACTCCCAGTATTTTGGGATGTTGAACTGTCGGAATTCCTCGGTCATCGACTCCAGACGACATGATGGTATAGTCATCTGCGTACGAAACCATTTTAACATCGGGAGGTGGGGCAGGAAGCGTCGCAAGATATAGATTGAAGAGCAGTGGAGATAGTACTCCTCCCTGCGGGACGCCCATTTAGATATTCGACCTCTGAACTCCACATATGCCTGTCTGCCATTGAGATAGTTACCAAGCCAGCACTTGATAACATTGGGCAATGTGGAGTTCATGATATCACTGAGCAAAATCGAGTGGTCCACTGTGTCAAACGCTTTTGATAGGTCTAACGCAGCGAACACATTCCGCGCTGGCGGTCGATTTTGGTTGAGGCCGTTTGCAATGTATGTTGTGATATCATTTAGCGCCGTTGTAGTACAACGTGCTTTGCGGAATCCGTGTTGGTGGTCAGCTAAATGGAGATGTTCGCTCATGGTCGGCAGTAATAGTGCTTCCAAAACTTTAGCCACGGGTGATAAGTGGGAGATAGGGCGGTATAATTCTCCGAGGTGAGCTGGTTTTGGAAGTGGGATTATTCTGGCAACCTTCCAGATCTCTGGGACTACTAGTGAGTTTACCGATTGAGATAGGATTGCTGCCAGATAATCCAAGGCTATTGGGCCGAGATGTTTTACCATGACCATGGAGATGCCATCCGGACCATGGGCCTTAGAAGCTTTCGCCTTCGATATTGTAGCCAGAACTTCTAAGGCTGAGAAGAGGCAAGTATTCGTCTCACGTTGGAGCTTCTTAAATTTTCTCGAGGTAGCTCTGAAGGTCCGGTTCTGCTGGGTGGGATGGGCATTGAATTGCTGGCAGAATTTGTTGGCACATATTTTGGCATCAGATTGTTGGATGTCCCTAAAGGTTATGGCTATATTACCTGTTTTCTTATTCGTACCAGAAAGACTTTTTATGGTAGACCAAAGCTTATGCGAACCAGCTTCGCAGTTATTTAGGTGTTCTGCCCATTTTTCACGACGGTGCTGGTTAAGAAGGGAGTTTACTTCTTCCGTCAGGGTAGCAATTCTAGGGTCATCCGGACAGGTTTGGCGTAGTTGGTCTCGCTGATCTGCAAGTCTTGCAGCTGCCGTGGGATAACCTGGTCTAAGTTTGGGAATTCTGCCTGCTGAGATATGTCGCTTGGCTGCCTGAGTGATGATGTCCCTCAATATTCTCTCTCCCTTTTTGGCACATAATGGTGGCGGCTGTTGACTGATTGCACTGTCAACATCATTTGTGAAGCCATGCCAGTTGGCTTTGCCATGATTCACAAATGTGCGCATATCCGGCTCCTTAACCCTGGCAACCCTGTCGTGATTGTTGATAAATTTTTGTCGTGCTCCTGTTTTTGATTAAAAATATTTATTTTGTGTTTTTTAACCCGTTTGTGAATCTTAAAAAGTGTTAACAGTGTTTAAAATCTATTTTTGATTTGTCTGTGCTAATTGGTGTAGTGAGTTTTGTGATAAATAATAAAAATCAATTTATTTTATTATTGGTATTCCGTGTTCCATTCCCAGTTTGTTTCCCTTGTTACATTTCTTCATTTGTTTGTTGTAACATTATTCTTGTTTATTTTCTTATTATCTTCTCAAAACAGAGTTGCCAATAAGACTTATTTTGTAGAAATTAAAGGATTACGAATTCCAGCTACTTTTTTGAATTTTATCTTTTTTTCAAATATTTGAATTAAACATTTTTTACAATGGTCTGTCCGTATGAATTGTGTAACATCTCTAACGATGATGAATTGTGCGTTACATGTTGGTTTTGTTTAAATCAGTGGCATGTTAAGTGTGCTCGTATCAACGCGAAAGTAGTTGATACTATTAGAGACAATGTTGGCGTTCGTTGGTGCTGTGTTTACTGTAGAAAACTTTCTGCCGACTTTTATAATTTTGTAAAAGACTTGCAATCGGAGCTTGTATCCATTAAGAAAGATTTTACATCATTAACAAGTCGTTTTGAAAATTTTTCGAATTTGTTCAATAAGTACCAAGAACTCGATGAATTTGTATCATCGCCGTCCGTTTCTGGGCAGAAACGAAAGCGGTCTTCGAAGAAAGCACCAACTAAAATGATGCCTATTCGTAAAACTTCTATTTCTGCTGGGAATACTGTATCACGAACAGCGTCAGATAATATTGATAAAACTGATGCTGTTAATGAACAGACTTATGCCAGTGTCGTGTCTCATGCAACCATGGAAGCTAGCAAGGATGTATTGGAAGTGACAATACCTCATAACGCTATGAGTATTGATAACAGTAGTCTTGAGAAGACCGCCAAATCTACTCATAGTACACAGGTGTTGTCAGTTCCTTCATCTGGTGCGCCTTCCGAGATTGTAGCTGGCAATTCCCCACTACCTACCCAAAGACCATTATCAATGGCCCCGGTCATGAAAATGGTTTTTGTGTCTAGGTTTGCGCCTGATACCTCGGCTGAGGATATAAATTACTATATCAAATCAAAAATAAATGGTAATTATTTTCTAAGATGCTACAAGCTTCGATCGGCATACTCTGAAAGTAGATCATCATTTAAAATATTAGTTCATGATGATATATTTCCAAGTTTGATATCGAAAGATTTTTGGCCTGCTAGAGCGTTTGTTAAAGAATTTCTAGAAAGATCAGATAATTTAGCTCATTTACCACAGAGATCTGAACCAGTATCAAAAAACTAGATAACCTATTTACCATTTGCTATCAGAATGTAAGGGGGTTAAACACTAAATTAACTCGTTTATTTACTGATAGCATTGGTTTTGAATTTAGCATTATTGTGTTTACTGAGACTTGGCTCAAAACGTCTGTGTTAAATAGTGAAATTATGTGTTCAAAATATCAAATATTTAGAAAAGATCGTACTGGTAAAAAAGGTGGCGGCGTCCTTATTGCAGTTGATGCCAAATTTTCCACTAATTTAATTAAATTAAATTGTTTTTCTGACATAGAATTTATCTGCATATCAATTGAATTGGGTAAATTTAAACTATTCGTTACGTGCTCATATATACCTCCTTCATCACATCTTGATATTTATAATCAGCATTTAGCAGCACTAAACTCAATTATTAATATTATGAATGATTCCGATAGAATTTTAGTTCTTGTGTGATTTTAATATGCCATCTGTAAAGTGGCTCTCATTGCCAGACTCAGAAAGTTTAACGCCGTTGACACCTGAAGCAAATGTAAACCAATATACATTTGATATTGTTAATCGATTTTGTGAAATTAATCTCCTTCAAATAAATAATATTTTAAATTGTAATGATAGAATCCTTGATCTAGTATTTGTAAATTTTACACAATTTTTTGAATTAATTCGAATTCCTGCTATATGTACTCCAGAAGATAATCATCATCCAACATTATATATAACCATGAGCCATAATTCTACAATTAACGAAAGTTCATGTGATTCATTTAAAAATATTCTTAACTATAAAAAAACCAATTTTCGAAAGCTTAATTCTCTTATTTCATCTGTAAACTGGACAGCTGCATGTCAATGTAAGAATCACACCGATTTTGAATTTATAATAGATAAATTTTATAATACTCTAAATAAATTTATTTCTGAATGTGTTCCAACTGTTAGAATTAAAAATTCTGACAGATATCCCTGGATTTCAAGTGAGTTATCAAGTATAACAAATTTAAAAAATAAACTTTTTCGAAAATATAAGAAGTCAGGCTCATCTATAGACTATGCTAATTATTCTGTTGCTAGGTCCAAATATACCATAGAGTCCCGTAGATTGTATAATAATTACCTCAACAAGATCAAAAATAATTTTAAAACAAATCCGAAGTCATTTTATGAGTTTGTTAACTTAAAAAGAAAAGTCTCCTCAAAACCCACAATTTGGAAATGCAACAATAAGGAGTTTGTAAAAAACTCTGAAATAGCAGAATGTTTTGCAAATTTTTTCGCCTCTACTTATTCATCTGCAGTTTGTCCAGATATAAGCTCATATCCTTATGAGCTATCCAAAATAGATCAAATATATATGCCTTTCTTACAAAGTCAAGATGTTGCTAAAAATTTACATACTCTAAAACCAATTAAACTTCCAGGTCCAGATGGTATACCTAGCATAATTCTCAAATATTGTTCTGATACTTTAGCAACGCCTCTTACGTTGCTTTTTATTTATTCCTTAAATTTTGGTTATTTTCCCACTATATGGAAGAAATCTTTTATAGTACCGTTGCACAAGTCTGGTAGTCTATCAAACGTTTCAAACTACAGAGGAATTGCAAAATTAAGTGATATCCCAAAATTGTTTGAACAATTAATTACTGCTGTTATTTCTCACAAAATTAAATCCATTTTAAGTCCATATCAACATGGCTTTCGTAGTGGTCTTTCAACTATAACAAATCTTATAGAGTTTACTTCAATTGTAATAAAGGGATTTGTTCAGCGAAATCAAACTGATACCATTTATACAGATTTTAGTAAAGCTTTTGATAGGGTTAACCATGAACTCTTATTATATAAATTAGATAATATGGGTTTCAGTCTAAACTTAGTCAAATGGATATCATCTTACTTACAAAATAGATCACAGCTAGTTTTGTTTGAAGGATGTCTCTCAAAATCGATTAACGTACCTTCAGGTGTTCCACAAGGAAGTCACCTCGGGCCGGTTCTTTTTCTATTGTTTATAAATGATTTGCCTACTTCTGTAGTACATTCTAAATTGTTAATGTATGCAGATGATGTCAAGTTATTCATTACCCATAATTCTGAGAAACAAGCCAATTTACTCCAAAATAATTTAAATAACCTTTTTTAGTGGTGCAGATTAAATTGTATGGATTTAAATTTGAACAAATGTAAACATATGTGTTTTTCTAGAAATTCTTCATTAATGAGGCAATACAATATTAACGGTTCGGTTTTATCAACAGTTGAAACATTCGTGGATCTTGGTATTTTAATGGATCCAAAGTTAAACTTTAACAATCATGTCATTTCTATGGTAAATAAAGCATATGGTGTATTAAGTTTTATAAAACGGTGGGCCAAAGAATTCTCGGATCCTTATATAACAAAACAACTATACACGTCTCTTGTTAGACCTATATTAGAATATGGTTCTGTTGTATGGGATCCTCAATATGCAATATATTCCGATAAAATCGAATCAGTGCAGAAACAATTCTTACTTTTTGCACTGAGGGGTTTACATTGGAATAGTGATTTTGTGTTGCCTTCTTACACTAGCAGGTTAAAATTAATTCGGTTACCTACATTAAAAAGTAGACGTATTATGTTGAACACCATGATGGTACTAAAAATATTAAATGGTAATATACCCTCTGATTTCCTAATTTCATCTATTAGAATAAATGTTCCTTTTCGATCTAGTAGATATTATCAACTATTATATGTAGATTTTCATCGCACAAATTATTCTATGGGAGATCCACTCAGTAAAATTTGTATTGATTTTAATTCTGTGTACTCTAATGTAGATTTTAGCAAGAATGTTGAATTTATAAAATCTAATATAATTGTATTTTTAAATGAGTAGTGCAACTTAATAACAAACTGGCTGTTGGAGTAGATTCTGTAGCTGGTTTTCTATTCCCTTCTCACATTCCACCATGATGCGGATTATGGTGTGTACGCGATCCCTACGAAAGGGGAGGTCGCCCCCTCGGTCGGCAGGGGTGGGAAAGTGAGGCGTGGGAACGTTCGAAGAAAAAAAAAAAAAAAAAGTCGCTAGAATTCTCCACGGTGATCACTATAGGTATGTGATTTGAAGCTAGGGCCACATGTGTTTGCCAGGATGTTGTGGCTATAAGCTACGAGCTAACGATGGTGATGTCAGGGGAGCTGGAACAGTTTGCCACTATTCTCGTGGGGAAGCATTCATTTATTGCAGCGAATTCCGAATCTTCTATCTGGTCTGCAATGCTTAGCCCACGATGGTCTTGGGCTAGTTCTGAAAGCCATGTTTCATAGTGGGCATTAAAATCGCCAATGACCATTCTGCTATCACCTACCAACAGGTGTTCAATGGAGGGTTGATAGCTGGGCCCGATGCTGTTTACTGGCGGAATGTATACATTGACGATCTATAGTTCATTGCCTCCTGTTTGAATAGAGATGCCCATGTTCTCAAGGAATTCGTGATTAAGATTGGGCGGAAGGCTCATGAGGCGGTAGCTGACATTGCGATTAATAATGAAAGCCAGTCCTCCTCCATGACTCATCTGCCTGTCCTGTCTTATAATGACATAATTCCCATGAGAACTACGTCGTACCTAGCCCGTAAGTTTTGTCTCCTGGATGGCAGCTATGTTGATGTTATTAACACATGCATGAAGTTGGTGATTTCCACAATTTTGTTTCTAAGACCATTACAGTTTAACTGTAAGATCTTAAAATTAAATACTGTTGTACTGTAAATCAATACTGTTGTTGCTGCATGTTTCTTGAGGGCATGCTCTGATTGGTTTGTGGCGGAGACGGCATTGACACAACAGAAGCTCTGGAATGTGCGTTTGAGCTACGTCCTGATGGAGAGCTTGGAAGACTGGACGCTGTTGTGGATGTCGACGTTGATGTTGATGAGCACAAGGAACTGCTTAATGTGGTGTTAATCGCTGTAGTTGAGGTGCTTTGGTTGGAGTTGGAACAACAATCTGCTACAAATTGGGTTGTCCACTCCCTATGCGACCGTAAGTTTGTGCAACGTCGCATGTGACACCAGTTATTGCATCTATTGCACCGGACATATGTAGTATTTCTCCTAATGATTTGGTTGCAGACCGAGCAACACCAAATGTTGGGTGTTGCAACGGCGTTGCTGGAAGATAGAATTTGAGCAGGTGCAGACGGAGAATTTGTTGGTGCACAGCAGCTCGCCACAAAATTGTTTGACCAGTCTCTGCGAGTAGCCAGTCCCGAGCAACGTCTTAGGTGACACCATCTAAGACATAGTTTGCATTGCACCTGGACAAGATTGCACGTGATCCGAGTATGACACACAGAACAGATCGTGACCTCGGTGGAAGTGGGGCGGCCCGGGTTCTGCTCGATGCCAGCCATTATTAATAGGATATTGAGCAAATCGGCTGACATGGTTTGCTCACCTGGGGGAAAACAGATGGTTTGAACAGCTGTCGCTGAGTTGAATATCCTTGGCCAGGCGTTGCCCGGGTCGTTCCGGAGCGTAGATCCGATCGTCGTGGGAACGTAGTTTCCTAGTAGGGAATCCTGGACTGCTGGCTCCTTTCCTCTGCCCAGTCTGACAATTTTTACAGACGGGTTCAATGAGGAAGGCACTGGTGCGGGCGTTTACTGCAGGGAATTATAAATCTATAACCCAGAAATTTAACGATCTTTGCAGCGTTTTTCATGCATAAATCCTAGCATTTACCGCCGATAGCATAGGACCGGTGACTATATATGTCGATATTCAGGCGGCCCTCAAGGTTTTACAGTCGTGCACTGTTAACTCAAAAGCGGGTTGTGATTGCGAGGCTGCTCTTCATGATATACGACGGATGGTTAATTTATGTTGGGTTCCAGGACATAGTAATATATAGAGATATGTGCATCCGTCCATTGGCTATTTTATTGGCAGAATTCGTTTGATTCACTGCGTAGTCGGCAACAGGTGGCCAAGCGAACCTTATAGCAGCATCTCGAAAATTATCTATCCGGAAGTCTCTTGCCGTAGAACTACTTCGCTGTTGTCCAATAATAAAAGAGAGATTAAAATTATTGTGGGGATCATAACAATTCACTGCAGGATTAGATTTCTCACTTCAAAATAGGACATCAACGGAGAAAATTACTGCCGTCGCTGAGTGGCAGCAGGCACAGACAGTTTGCCAAATATGAAATTGATAACATAACAACACACCAACGTTCGTTAATAGATTGAGAGGAATAGATTCTTCTCCGGAATAGACACCAATCAGATCCTAAGCTTTGTTAAGAATTTGACATGGCAAAATAACCAATTTTTCTAAACTCTCCGACTACGAATATCTTTCCTCTCTTTCACTCTCTTTTCAGGTACCATGAATGATCACAATGGACAAATGTCTCTGAGTGAACGGTTGGAAATTAGCAACCGTACATCCCTAACCTAAGCTCAATTGAACAAAACTTCAGGTCATGGACAAAGAAGACCATTTGGAG
Source organism: Musca vetustissima (assembly GCF_032173495.1). Classification (NCBI taxonomy): domain Eukaryota; kingdom Metazoa; phylum Arthropoda; class Insecta; order Diptera; family Muscidae; genus Musca; species Musca vetustissima. The sequence goes on along the minus strand of NW_026887696.1, from coordinate 48,278 downwards.
CTGTAAATAATGATTTAAGAGATTCAAAGACTTTTAAGCAAGCAATGAGTTCTTCAAATTCATAGGAATGGAAAGAGGCAATGGTGAAAGAGTTTGAATCTCTCCTTGAAAATGATGTATGGGAAAGCTTGTTGATTTAAGTGACGGTAGAAAACAAATAGACTGTAGATGGGTAAATAGAAATTAATGTAGAACGGATGGCAATATTGCTCGATTGGTTTGAAAAGGATAATCTCAGGAATATGGAGTTGATTATATGGAAACGTTTGCACCAGTTCTTCGTCAAAGTACTATTCGACTTATATATCGTCATCATAAATGCATAACTACAGACAAAATTCGAAATTGAATTTTTGTTTGATTATTGTTCGTTTAATCATACTACATGTTCACACAAAAATGTAGACAAGAGTCGCTGTTAATTAAAGAAATTCAAACGGACGTAACAACAATAGTATGTTTTTATTAATGCAAAAAGAAGATTTAACTACAACTAAAGCTCGCAATATTGAAGGTAGAAATTCTGAACTTATATTAATGCTACTTATGGGATGTTTGGTATTGAAAATGAGATATGTCGAAATCTGAACCAATTTTCAAAAACTTAGCACGCATCATTCTAGACTCAATTCATTTCTCTACGGAAAATTTCGTGCAAATCGAAAGAAATACAGTGTCTTTAATGCATCATTCACATAAAATCGGGTGAAAATATATGTGGGAGCTATGTATAAATCTGAACCGATTTCAACAAAACTTAACACACTCTAGACTCAAATGGGAACGCTGTACAAATATTATAGTACGTTTCATTATACCGGATTTCGTTGACCCAGTCGGTTTCAATTGTCAATTCCATTGTCAAATAAATCCTCATGAAGTAGGTTAACCCGGTAAAAAGTTCTAATGAAAATACCGTTTTAGTCTCAATCGGATAATTATTAGTCAGTTTGTTGTACAATAATTGTGTTGTAGTTACGTCCTTTTGTTTCAGAAAATATCATGTTAAAAAGACGTAACTGATATAAAACCTGTAAAACCAAAAAAAGAAATTTGTTTCAAACAATAAATACGGCTCAATAGTGCGGTTAAATTTTGAAAAAATTTCCAGCCATCGGGTATGTTCTGGAACTCACGGCGTGTTCTTTTCACTTTACACATACACTTCACCTCAGAAGCTACCTCCTGTTCTGCTTCTCACGTGAATTGAAATTTTGAACTGCGACAAAAATAAACGTCGACATGGTACTTTGCAGAAATAGTGTTGCCATTCAATATAAACTGTATTCGTTTTTAACATTGTTTCTGTAATTTTTTAGTAATTTCGTTAATTCTAACGACAATTTTATTATTATTTTTTAATATTTTTTTATTCGCAACATAAAATATATGTATGAAACCTCTGTAATAACATTAATTTCTTGATTGATTTAAGGGGAACATTTGGTAACCCTATCTTTTTCGGCCTTACTTCAAATTAGTTGTTTGTGTCAAGCAAGAAATTCAATTGAAGAAAATTTAAGACAAACCTTAGTATCTATTTAAAATTTGTTGTTAATGGTGTTTCATGTTCATTTTGTGATTTTAAACAATTTATACGCAATAATAACAAATCAATCTATCATAATGTGCGTTTTTTATTTCAAAAAAGATTTTCTTTTATATGAAAAAACAGGAATACACCCGACTCTCACTATGGAAATGTAAGTGTAAAGAATACACCTCAAATGGGTGTAAAGTGTGTTACAGAACACCTCGGTGTGTGTTCGATACACTTCTGCCGTTGAAGTGAATGCCAGAACATGCCCGCATATTCCATTTTTATAGATTTTGTAACATATTTTGATTCTCCTGCAAAATTAGGCACAATCCGTTGAACACGATTTGAAATTAAGATGTGTGTGTGAAATTGGATGTGTCATCAGCTTTTCTTATTGGAAACCTTGAAAAGAACTATACATGCAAACTAATGAAAGCCCTATATGGCCTAAAAAAGCAACCCGGCAGTGGATCAAAAGAATAGATTTAGTTTTTAATTAGTTTGGCCTTATAAGCAAAGCGAGGAATATACCATGTTAGTTACTCTTTATGTTGATGATATCCTTATTCAGATATTTCCAAAGACTTAGGATCGCCGAAACATTATATTGGTTTGGAAGTCGACATAAGTGAAAATTCTACATCATCAGGTTATACAAGAAATTTAATATAGAAGCACGGGCAAGAAAATTCGGGAACTTATTGGTTGCCGCGCTTTATGTATTAAAATATTTAAATTCGACTACTATTTTAAAACTTTATCAATTACTGATTACGTAAATGCAAGTTGGGATACCGACAGAAATGATAGAAGGACTTCTGAAATTGGATATAACTATGAAGAAACTCTTGCACTACACTGTGATTCACAAAACGCTAAAATAATTGCTAAATTCGGTGGAAACAATTCGCGTACAAAACATATTGGAAATGTTGTAATATCAAATATTTTCCAACTAGTGATATGTTATATGTTTTAACTTAATCTCTAACAAAAATCAAACAAGCAATTTATAACGTCAATGGGTATACAAGAAAGTATTTAAGTTGAGGGGGAGTGTTGATATTTATGAATATACTAGTTGGCCGCAAACGTTGTCTTGCCTTAGCAATGTTGTTTAGGAATATTTTTCGGTATTTCAGATTTGTTTTTCAATTGGTATTCGTACTTGTATAAACAAATTTTCTGAGTAAGAAATATCCATGAAAATTTTTGGTATAGATAAACTTTTTCGTTTTTTCATAAAACACATAGTTTGTAATACCATGATATTCACATAAAGTAACATAACAGTACTGTTGCTTTTTTAATAATTGAATTCGTGGAAAAAATTAATGCTTATAAATTTTTCCCAATATATTTATAAGATTTCACATAACGTTAGCCCAAAAATGTTCAATATTGGTCCACTTCTTAATTCAAGGTACCCAAATATTCAACAGAATTTCTTGTAATTTAATATTAGTGATACTTATTGAGTAGAAAATCTCATCACTTTAAATTAACACTTAATATTTGGTATTTGGCTTAATTTTATATTCGCCGAAGCGTCCGTATTGCCCTTATATAATAGCACGCTACATTATTCTATGCTTTGGGGGTTTGGGCACGTTTTTATGTTTAAACTTTTATTTGGGTGATCATTGAGTAAAAAATCTCCCTACCAAAAAGATTTCAATATTAAACTAAGTTTCCCCCATTAAATTGTATTCCCCACTATTCCATGTATTCTCATGTGATGTCATATCTTCCTACCAAAATTCCCATTGTAGTAGCTGTAATATGTCATTCCGGGATATCTGAGGGTAAAACCTTTTTGCGGAAAATTTTCTAATTAGGTCCAAGTTTTGATATTGTCCCTAAAGGCCTTGGCAGAATTTTCTCAAAAAGTTAACAACAATCTCACGGATTCCTGTGAATAAAAAACTTCTGCCCAGAAATTATGATCTATGGCTTTACGTTTTAAGAATGCACAATACATATTCCCGTTTAATTTTCCGACAACATACTTCCACATAATACTGCAACATAGTCCCCATATAAATTCCCCGACCGATTTAAGGAATCTAGATATTGGAAGGTATAAAAAGTTCGATCTGAACGACTTGTTATTAGAGGTCCTCATTTAATATATCGTTAGTTAAAATATTGAGGTATTTGTAATTGTATTGTCACATCCTCGTATATTAGTCTTCTCTGTGATACACATCGCATCGGATATATGCGAGGTGTTGTTTTTATAAGTTCGAAGATATTGACCAACGATTTGGCATATAACCACAATATAATGGCACCAACTGATTTGATATTATTGGAATTGTTTTTCAATCATAGCAAGTTTTTGTTTTAGCTTTCAATTATAACAGGCCATGAAATCATGTTTTCTGTATATGGAATATATATGGGAAATTACAAAACTCTTTTAAATTCCTTGAAGCTGAGGTTTGCAAGGTTATAACTCGCGAAATATGAACATATTGCATATAATTTAAATTCATTTCTATAAAATGAAGTGTTCTTGTCAGAATCTTAAAATATTGGTAATAAATAATAAGTTTGGTAGAAGCTGTGATGGTGGTAATGTAAAAAAATGGGTGAAAATGTGCTGAAGCCAACGAGTTTTTTTGTGTTCGTTCCTGATTTGTGGCTAAACTACACAACGCACGCACATGTGATCAGTGACTAAGTTGCAGAATACCCCATGGGCTATATGATTCTAATGTATGATTTTTCGATATAATCACTGCATCCACCCAAAAAGGATGCTGACATTTTGAATCCGGATTTTCGGTGTTTTTTGAATTTTTCTTATAATTAGGATTGTAGAACTCGTGATTTTGCTTCGTTTAGTGTATATCTCATGAATGTGCTCACCGTAGCTTCTTTGCAATTGGGTTCCAAAGACGAAAATTTGGTGCGTAAATTTTTATAAAAACATACATACATATATTTTGAGTCTAAAATTAAGAAAGTCCATTCAAGAAAATACATTCATCATTGTGTTATCATATTCGCGAATCTGTGTGAAAATAGGTAAAAAATATATCGATACGCGAATAATATGCGTATTTTATCCAAAATCGATTATGGAGGCACATCCGCGGTTCTTAACCGATCCTTTTAAAATAGGTGCCCTTTTGTGTATTTTCATAGGAGATAACTGAAATCGGATGCGCATACAAATCGTATGCACGTTGCGTGATTTTGAGCCATTTTTAGGGTTTTTGCATAGTAAAGTGCATCGAGCGGCACACTTTGACCGCTAAATTAAACATCGAAAAATTCATAATTATTGAAAGACATTGATTCGTTTTATACGAAAACCGCATGCGCATCAACTGATTTCAACTAATACGCGAATTGTATGCTTTTAAATATTGGTAATTTGTATGTATTGTAACTGCAATATATTTAGTCATTTTACAGTCGAAACTGTTATCAGATGAATATACAGATATTTAACAATCATCTAAAAAATTTGAAGAAAAAAGCGTCGCATATTTTAGAAGATTAAGGCAAACGGTATTCCCTTAACCATACTAAAAAATCGAAAATTCAAAAAATATTTCGATTTAATTAAAAAATTAATTTATTTTATTTTCAGATATCTTCATGCTTCTATTTGTTTTTCGCGACAATTTAACCGGAATTCAATGTGATTTGACAAGTATGTAAAGAAAACAAATGTGTTTAACCATTTGTGAAGAAATTCGCGAATTACAACAAATAGGAATTAATTTAATTGATATTTGAAACACAAGATTTAAAACCGCTATAACTTTTGTGCGCAGCATCCGAATTTTGAACGCCGGGCAATCAAAATCGGTGTTTACAGAAAAACGGTAATTTAACAGGAAAGAGTTCAAATAAGAATGCAGGCGAATGTAATCATATTTCAAAATCTGTTTGTTTCATGGTTAACTCAAAAACAAGTGACAATCCTGAAACGTACATAACATTCAAGCTTGATTCTGGATCAGGCGATCATCTAGTAAACGAAAGCTGGTATTTCGAACAACTAAATGTTTTGCAGAATCGCATTGAAATCAAAGTTGCAAAAGACAATCATTTTATATATGCGGAACGTTCTGGCAACTGTGGTATTGATGTTACATTAATGGATGTGTTATATGTGCCTGACCTGAGAGACAATCTTTGTAGAGACCCTTTTGATGGTAAACGTGAAAGGGCTAAAACACCCTTGGAAAGGATACACTCTGATGTTTGTGGCCCTATAGAGCCAGCAGCTTGGAATGGGTCTAGATATTTTGTGTCATTCATTGATTACTTCACACATTTTGCCATTATTTATGACATCAAGCATAAATCATCAGTATTTGGAAAACTGAATCAATTTGAAGCCGTTGCCACAGCTCATTTCGGAACTTCAATTTCTACATTGACGGTTTATCAAGGAACAGAGTATAGAAATTGGACCGCAAAAGCAAGCAGTTGATAATGATAGGGTATGTACCAAATGGATACAAACTATGGGACCAAAATACAAAATCAATATCAACTTCACGCGATGTAAAATTCGACGAAGATGTATTTCCCTATAAAGAATTCAAAAGTGTGCATGTTATTCACAGCAAGGACGATATTCAACGGCCTGCAGAGACAGATTCAAAATCTGAAGTAGAAAATATTCCACATCATGATTACGATGAAACCATAATATCGAGTCAAGATCGAGAGGAAAATGACCATGAACCTGCTGAAATTCGGAGAACCAGCAGAGAACGAAAACGTATTTCTGATGAAACCATCTTATCTGATCACGACGAAGAGGCAAGTGACCAAGAACCTGCTGAAATTCGGAGAAGCCGCAGAGAACGAAAACGTCCTTTAAGATTCTTAGACTATTTTACTAGCAATTTCGCAAAATCTGAGTCGTTCAATCGTACTTTACCAGAGAATTTTTCTGAAATTCCCGGTAAACCTGACTCTCAAAAATGGTACAAGGCTGTGGAAGATGAATTAGATTCTATGAAATCTAATAAAGTATGGACAGTCACAAATATACCCCCAAACGTTAAACCTCTAAAGACAAGGTGGATTTTCTGAATTAAATACAATGAAGATGGTAATCCAGTGCGTTACAAGGCCAGAGTTGTAGTTAAAGGATTTTTACAACAGTACGGAGTGAACTATTCACAGACATACGCACCCGTTGCGAAATTGTCAACTGTAAGAACAGTCCTGGCGGTAGCTATGAAGAAGAAATTACAGTTGCAAAAGTTAGAGGTAAAGTCTGCTTTTCTTCACCGAGTTTTGAAAGAAGAAATATACATTGAGATTCCAGAAGGGGTTATCTCAATGGAGGGAAATGGGTTAAATTGCATAAGTCTCTGTACGGGCTGAAACAGGCTCCAAAGTGCTGGAATGATACTTTAAACGATTTCCTCATAAGTATTGGATTTGAAAGATCAAAGCACGACTACTGTTTATATACAAAGAAAACGGGACAAAACAGCGATGTTATTTATGTAATAATGTACGTCGATGATTTATTAATTGCTAGCTCCAAGATCGATGATATAAACAAATTTAAATGAGATCTTTCTGCAAAATATGAATTGTCTGAAAGTGGACAACTAAAATACTTCCTAGGAATGAAGATTGAATCCTACAGCGACCATCTAAAAATTTCGCAAGATGCAAACATAAAGAGTGTTCTTCAAAAATTATCAATGGACAACTTCGACAGTCACCCGGAATGTCAACTTATTGGTAGTTTAATGTACATAATGCTCTGTGTGAGACCGGATATATGCTATCATGTTGGTTACCTTGGCAGATTTCAACAAAATCCTGGTGAAGAACATTGGGTAGCATTGAAGAGAATTTTAAGATTCTTAAAGGGAACCATCAGTAGAAAATTGACTTATAAAATAATATAACTGAGATGCTAGAAGGATATGTCGACGCTGACTGGGGAAGTGATATCAATGACAAAAAGTCGATCAGTGGATACATTTTTAAAGTGTTTGGATGTACTGTGTCAAGCAAAAAACAACAGACCGTAGCAACATCTTCGAGTAAGGCAGAATATATAGCTCTTGGTTCTGCTGTTTCGAAGCTGTATGGCTTAGAGGAATGGTAGATGAACCTGCTACAATCTATGAAGACAATGTCGGATGTATTTTTATGGCTTCAAATACAGAAATGAAACGTGCCAAACATATCGACATTAAGCATCATTTTGTTCGAGATTTGGTACAGAAGGGTATTATCAATATCAAGCAAATATCAACTAAGAATCAGTTAGCGGATAATTGCACAAAGTCATTGGGTCGAACTAACTTTGATAATCTCTGTAGCTCTATTGGTTTGCAAGATTGAGAAGGGGTTTTAGAATTGTTTTTCAATCATAGCAAGTTTTTGTTTTAGCTTTCAATTATAACAGGCTATGAAATCATGTTTTCTGTATATGGAATATATATATATATATATATATATATATTGTATTTTTGTAAAAACTACTCATTGTATTCTAACAACCAACCTGAAAATATCTGTCAACATTTTTCTTCAATAAATACCTATCTTTCTTCGTTTCAATTTTAATTCATCGTGTTCTACAATTCTAAGAGATATATCCCGTGGCATAGGTACATTTTAAGTGAAACTGTTAATATTATTATTTTCAAACAAAATAGTCGTGCAATCTAGGATATACTCCTCAATTATTTATTCTCATATAAAATAGTTCATTACAATGTCAATCCAATTTAAAAAATTTTTCAAAATTTGTCAAATGAAAGCTTAAAGGAATGTTACAAGGTCTATATATAAAGGTCGTCCAGTAAGTGCAGCTGATATCTACATTTTTGTCAAAATATATGAAATTCAAAAAATTACCATAGTTAGCTTTGACAAAGGCATCGAAATAATTTTAAATTTTATTAAAATTTGGCCTAAAATAAACACACATGTTTAATGAATTTGGTGAAAAGCGGTTATTTATAAAATAAAAGCAATCCTGTGTTAAAAATTTACTGTGTGCGCTAAAAAAAGTGCAAAATAAATCGGAATTTTTTAAAAGACATTTTCGCCACAACAACTTTTGACAGAAAATTTAGATACATGGTTGTATATTTCCTGAAATTCGCCTTCTGGATGACCAGATGTTTGGGCCATGGAATGATACGATACCAATTTTCGCCCAAAATATCTCAAAATAACTACTACGACGCGGTGCAAACAAAATACTAAATTCGTAGAAATGCAATTATGCTTCATAATATGTTTTGCAAATATGCAAAAAATATGCACGGTATGCTAGGTCGATATGCAATAAATATGCAAAATATATGCAAAATATGCTAACATATGCAAAATATGCAAAAATATGCAAAATATGCAAAAAATATGCAAAAATATGCAAAAATATGCAAAATATACGCAAAATATGCAAAAAATATGCAAAATATGCAAAAATATGCAAAATATACGCAAAATATGCAAAAAATATGCAAAATATGCAAAATATGCAAACATATGCAAAATATGCAAATATATGCAAAATATGCAAATATATGCAAAATATGCAAAAATATGCAAAATATGCAAACATATGCAAAATATATGCAAACATATGCAAAATATGTGCAAATATGAGCAACATATTTCACATACGCAATCATTTTAATCAACAAAAAAAATCATGGTAGTTTTCGAATTTGTGTGCTTTCTTTATTTTTAACCTATAGAAATCTAATTGTGTATGTATGCGTTTCATGGTTCAACTGTTAGATTTTTGGGGCATTATGAAAAATTTGCTAAATATATGTATAAAACATGCAAACATATATAACCGTTATATGGCGATATACTAAAACGTGGACCGATATATCCCATTTCCAATACCAAACATCCTAGGAGTAATAATAATATATGTGCAAAATTTCAAAGTTCTATCTTTAATATTGCGACATAGCATACCGTGCATATTTTTTGCATAATTTTCATATTTTTGCATATTTTGCATATATTTCGCATATTTTTGCTTTTTTTGTATATGTTTCCATATTTTGCATATTTTTGCATATGTTTGCATATTTTGCATATGTTTGCATATTTTGCATATGTTTGCATATATTTTGCATATTTTGCATATGTTTGCATATTTTGCATATATTTTGTATATTTTGCATATGTTTGCATATATTTTGCATATTTTGCATATGTTGGCATATTTTGCATATATTTTGCATATTTTGCATATTTTTTGCATATTTTTGACATGACCCCAAATATCGATCAATTAAAGCATGAAACGCCTAAATACAAAATTTGAGTCCAATCGGATAAAGCATAAAAAATATGCAAAAATCCGAGGTCTATTCATAACTAATACCGCAAAAATATTACACAAAATCCATTTAATAGTCCTATGTGAGACAAATATAACAGATGAGGAGAACTCTTTTTTATCACATTGATGGATTCAACTCAATTTTTATGAACGGTAATGGCAAAGGAGGAGGAATTGCTATATATGTCAAAGAAACGCTATATACAAAAAACATAAACACAGTTATGAACTCAGCAGAAATATTGGAACTTGAGGTAACTATTCCAGATAATAGTACTGCAACAATATTAGCAATTTATCGCCGGCCCAGTCAAAGCATTTCACACTTCCTAAATGAGCTAGATTGCAACTTAAGTACTTTAAGGAACAAAAACAAAATAATATTAGTAGGCGACATAAATAAAGAAAACACTAAGTCATCACAATATCTGAACATTCTTTCAACTAATGGAATGCAATGTATGATCTCGCACCGCAACCAACCAACAAAACGAAGCAAAACATACCATGTACAAAATATGTAATCAATACCAATAAGGTTAAATAACCAAATAAAAAATATTGATTGGGAATATATTATAAGCATCTCTAATAACACAAATAAACTCTTCAACAATATATATAACGTTTTCAACAAAACTTACCAAGATTCCACTAAAGAACAAATAAAATTCAAAAAACGTAACCCTCATCCATGGCTCACCGAATCGATATTAAAATCGTGTAACATTAGAGACAAACTATATAAAACGTGGTACCGTAACAAAATAAACGAACTACTCTATAAAAATTTTAATAATAAATTAAACAAACAAATTTCAAATGCAAAAAATCATCACATGTACCGTCAGTTCATCAAAAATAAATATAATATACGAGAAACCTGGAAAATAATTAACGAAATTACAGGAAAAAAGTGGAATAATATTGATGATATTATAAAACAAAATTTCATCGATAAAACCACTGAGGAAATAGCCGACAACTTCGCCATATACTTTAAACAAAATGTACAACAAATAGTTCACTCATGTAATATTGTTACACTTGATACCAGAATCGATAGAACATTATCAAATACAATGTTTCTTGAATATACAAGTGAATAGGAGATTTACTCCATATTAAATACTATAAATACAAATAAAAGTGCCGGAGTGGACAACATTAGAGCTGTTAACCTAAAACAAAACGCGTGTACTCTAACACCAATAATTACATATCTTATAAATCAAAGTATAAGAGAACCCTCAATACCTCAAATTCTGAAACAATCCATAATTAGACCAATTTATAAAGGTCACAAAGCAGAATACGCAAACTATATGTATTACATGTCCTACAGACAAGCCATTATTGGCTTCGTAGGGAAATGAAATGTAATGTCATACTTTATATCAATAAAAGAAGTCCCAAGCGACAAAAAAAATGTACAAATATTTTTTGTGTATTTATTATTCAAACAATAAATTTTACAGTCAAAATACTTCGAATTCGCCTCACCCTTACGTGAAGTTACTCGCTCTTTCCCTTCGACTTATTCTGAACAACATATCACAGTGAATTTTTTTTGAGATTCTCGCTTTCGCCGTATTCTGAATGAAGTTTTTTTTTAATTTTTTCCCAAGGACTTACTTTACTGATAAAGAATTTCATACATTTCATTATTCTACGAAGACTTTCATTGGCTTGTATGTAAAATAAAAATTTTAATTATTTTGAATAAAGTTAGTTATTTAAATACATTGCTGTAGACTTCATGTATAGGGTATTTTTGATAATGTTTTTTTACACTTCATTTATTTAAGAAATACTTTTTAATCTTTTTAAGTCTGGAAAATTTGTTTTTGGTTTCTAAAATCTCCATCGGAAGTTTATTAAGAGTGATTGGAAGCGTGACTTCTAGTGCATGTTTTCCATATTCATTCTCAAATTTCGGCACTGCGAAACGGCCTTCTAGTCTTCTTCTGGTTCTATACTGATGGTTTATCTTGGTAGTAAGACTCCTGTCGCCAGAAAATTCTCCTGCGATCGTTATTGAATATAATTCTTTTATGTTTAATATGTGTTGGGTTTTGTATATTTTGCTTGCGTTGCTGATACGTTGTTGCGTGTGATTGTGTTGATAATTAAATTTTTTGTAAAGGTGTTTAACAATTCTGTATTGTGACTCTTGAAGAGTTCTGCAGGATCTTGCGTTTTCCCAAGTCGTGATCCCATGCCTTAAATGTGATTCCACCATAGAGTGATATGCTTGCTTTAACGCGTAGTACGAGGCACAGTTGCCAAGATGATAAAGCGCGAAAGCTGATTTTCTTAATTTTTTCTGCAGATTATCGATTTGATCTTTCCATTTAAAATTGTCGTCTAAAAGAACACCTAAGTATTTGTAATTTGGTACGGTTTCCACCTTAATGGTACAGTTTTCCTGATTTGATTGTTTAGACTTGTCGTGCAGACAGTCGTTGTTATGGAACACAATTTCAATGTAATGTTTTGGAACACTTCTCGACCTAAAGTCCATTTAGTTACGATGTTGAATTCACCTTGCATTGTTGAAGTTGCTTCTCTTACATCTGTATGTGATACTTCGTTGTAGGTTTTGGGTCATTTCGTTGGTATAAATTAGATACAATATGGGTCCCAGTGTGGAGCCCTGTGGGACACCATATCGAGTTGGTAGATCAATGCTGTTGGTACTATCAAGCTTTACGCTAAATGATCTACATTCAAGGTAGTTCTGGAACCATTTTAATGGATGTCCTCTTATTCCCGTTTTTTCCAATACTTTCTTTCCATGAGATAATGTATCGAAGGCTTTGTTGAAGTATATAAAAAGTGCTATGCAGCTTTTGTAGAGGCTGAGATTTTTGTTTGTGATTCGAGAAATGGCCTAAAAGTTTATTTATATTTTTGTGCTTTTGGTTTTTATTTATTATTTTATATTTATTTAAAAATCTGCTCAGTCTTCTCACAATTACTTCTTCTAGAACTTTTTCGAATATTGGCAATATAGAGATTGGTCTGTAATTCGCAAAATCTGCTTTCGTACCACTTTGTTTTTTTTGTCTGATAATTGATTTTTAAGCATATGTGTTATATGAGATTCATATATGCTTTGGTTAATTAATTTTGTGACTATTGGTGTGAGAAAAGTTGCGTTGTTTTTGATATCAACAGCTCTAATGTTATCACAACCTGCAGATTTATTTGTATTTGAAGTCCTTAATACGTCGAATATTTCAGAATCTGTTGTGTATTCGAGATACATTGAATTTGGTATTGTTCTTTCTATGCATGTATCTAATGTTTTTATTTCGCATTGGTGAATTATGTTCCGCAATTTCTTTCATATTAGTGCTATTAAAACTGAGCTTGATATGCTCGTCAATATTTTTAGTTTTTTACCAATGACAAAATTTATTACTTTCCAAGTTCCACGTATGTTATTTTTGTTCTTTATGAATTGTTTGTATGTGTATTCGTTTTTGGCTCTAATTATTAGTTTATTCGGTTTGTTATTGAAATTTTTGTAAATTGTTTCGTTTGTTTTGTTTGACTTATTTTTATGCCATTATTCATTAAAATTATTAATTTTTTCTTCCGTGTAATATTTGTAGATAGTAATTCAGTGATTTTAAATTAATATATGTATTTTTTGTGCTTTTAATTTTTATTTTATTATTTTTCAATATTAAAAAAAAAATACATAAATATGTGTCTGTAAAAAAAGTTTATTAAATTATGAATATTTTCTTTTCGTATGGCGTTTGGAAATATTGCTTTCGAACTTTTATTGAGCACACTGTATTGTATTTAATTTGTTTTCGTTATATTTTCAACATCTGATGCGTTATTTATAATTATAAATCGAGAACTCTCATTTTTACGTGCATATATGCATCCATTTCGAACCCAAACAAATCTCCACTCACATTCTTTAGCTTTGGGTTTCATCATCCAGAGCAGACGTTTGTTATGTGGTGTAAGTTCTTCATTTAAATATATAGTACTCTCATTCTCTCCTGATTCTCCATTTCCATAATTTATTTGGTGACGATGTCTCATTATTTTATTCATTATTTCTCTTTTCTTGCTTATCGTTGAGAATTCAATGATAATTTTGTTCTTTTTCTGCGGTTTTACCCTTTTATCAATATCGTTGTTGTTGATAGTCACTTGTGTCTTCTCAGCAATTTTCAATATTATCTCTCTCACATCAATACTTATATCTGGTACGTTGCTAATCTCTATGTTTTTATTAAAAGCCTTCTGCTCTAGCTTCTCAATTCTCTGATTAAGCATATCATACTGTACATCTCTTTTTCGATCCCTCTCTTGCAGATCCAAAATTTGTGTTGTTAGTGTTGTAACGTGTTTATTCATGTCTTCTGCGTATTGAAAAAGCTTTAAAAAGGTGACAAATACTCTCCTGAGCTGCTATGAGAATTTTTGTCCAATCACTAATCCTGGGAAAAAATCTCAGCCGGTGTGGTGGAACAAGGAACTTGCAATCCTTCGTAAAACTGCAAGGAAATCTTACAACAAGGCTAGTAAATCAAAACTACATACTGATTGGAATGCCTACAAGGAACATCTAAACGGAAGGCTTGGATTAGTTTTAGTGAGTCAATAGAAGGGGTCAACGAAGCGTCGAGATTTCGTAAATTACTATCGAAGGATCCAAAATCCATAGGTAGCATAAAACGAGATGATGGTCGTGTACTAACTCCGGCCTAGATACTCTAGAGCTGTTTCAGAGATCCACTTCCCTGGGTGCAGGGACTTGAGCATGGATGGATCACTCCATCATCAAACTCAAGCTCAGACTCAGGAAAGTGAATCTCTCATAAATGGTCTGATTACTTATCCAAAACTGGTATGGGCGATCAACACCTTTCAACCTTTCAAATCTCCTGGGCCAGACGGCATAATACCCGCGATGCTGCAAAATGCAGCACCTGAGGTTTTAAACGTCATAAAGGATATTTTTAAGGCTTGTCTAAAGTTAAGGTCACACTACGCAAATATTTGACTCAAATGTCTATTTTTTGTTTGCCACAAAATCTGTCAAATTTGCACACTCTTGATTTTGTGTTCACATTACACTCAAATATTTGACACATTTTGTTTGCTCAAACAGTGAGCAAATAGTGTCAAATAATGAAATGAGAAAACATGTTTGACGTGTGGTCACATTGGAAAATATATTTGCACCATGAAACAGATTGATAAAACTGTCAGAAAGCAAAAATTTATTTGCCAGCAAATATTGAGAGAAATTATGGCCAACATCGATTATTTATTAAATCCTGCCGTATATTTTATATGTTATTAATAAAGTATTTTATGCAATTGTTCTAAATAGTAACGTATATATGGAGGCTGTAGCTAGATCTTGCCAGGATTTGAATTATGAATGAAAAAAATTTGCGATTAAGTTCAGCCGTGGAGCCATTTATGTGGAGATCAGCGATGTCAAAACTCCATGTTTGTCTAGACCATATGTCGAGATTTGAATGTATGTGACGAGATAATTTACCATCTGAGAACCCGAAATACAAAATAAAAGTTTTTACTTAATATAAATTCCAAATGCAAACCACGGCCACATCGCTTGAAAATATGTTTAAAACCTATAACAGATCGAAAATCGGTCTTTGCCATTATACCGCAGATAAATGTTGACCTATGTTGAATTCGAAATGCCAATATTAAGCTTATTTGGTTTGAAAGCGTACCTAGGACTTGAAATTATGTTTTCCACTCATAAAAACTGTCATATTTAATTGGATAAAGTGTCAAAAATGTTTTGTTTTCAAACGAAATGATGAAATTCCAACAATATAAATCATCAGCTGTTATTTTCCATTGTTTGCCCGTACAAAAATATTGTAAGGGCAAATAAATGTTTGCCCAAAAATAAGGCAAATATTTACTAGTCGGCGTTCACATTATGAAAACTTTACGCAAAATGTTGTTTTGTTTGCCCAAAATCAGCTGTTTTTGTGTTTGCCATTGAAAATATTATGTGGTCAGATTATGGCAAAGAAATATTTGACACTTTTCGTCAAATATTTGCCGAGTGTCCCCTTATCTTAAGATTATCCTTCATACCTAGTCTGTGTAGGGAAGCGAAAGTGGTTTTTATTCCCAAAGCGGGAAAGCCCAGCCACACATTTCCTAAAGATTACAGACCGATTAGTCTCTCTTCCTTTCAATTGAAAATAATGGAAAGGTTACTGGACCTAGAAGTAAGAACTAACTTGGACCCTCTTAAAATTAGTAAGTCGCAACACGCTTATATCAAGGGCAAATCAGTCGAGACAGCCCTACACGAAGTTGTTAGATGCATAGAGAAAAACCTGGATAACTCTGACTTTACATTACCAGCCTTCCTTGACATAGAGGGAGCTTTTAATAATGTTAAGCTGGAATCTATCCACCAAGCTCTCGTAAGCACAGGAATCTCCTCTACTCTGGTGAACTGGATTGATGTGATGCTGAAAAGCATAATAATCAATGCAAATATAGGAGAGAGTTCCATAAGGAAATTTGTCAACAGGGGCACTCCGAAGGGTGGGTATTATCACCTCTACTAAGGCTCCTGGTGATAAATGAAATTCTTGTCAAATTTAACACACTTCGCACTAGGATTGTGGCGTATGCTGATGATGTAGTCGTGTTAATAGGCGGTAAATTTCTACCAACGATCTCAGATATTATACAAAGTGGACTGGTATTACTATCGGAGTGAGCCCGACACAATGGTCTTGGGGTAAATCCCACGAAGACAGAGTTGGTACTGTTCATGAGAAAGCGGAAAATTCCAACGTTTCCCCTACCTATATTGGATGGCATTGCCCTAAAACTCTCCATTGAGGCGAAATACCTCGGCATAATCCTTGACCAACAATTAAAATGGAAAAGGAACGTAGAGGAGCGCACAAAGAGAGGTCTTATGGCATTCTATTCATGCAAGAACTCTATAGGGAAGAGCTGGGGGTTACAACCAAAAATCATATATGTTGTATGATACAGTCGTACTTCCCATTCTCACCTATGGTTGTCTTGTATGGTGGCCGGCACTTATAAGGAAGACGCTTTTGTCCAAAATAGGCGGTGTACAGCGGTTCGCCTCACTCCTCATTACAGGTGCTCCCAGAAGCACACTAAAATGCAATTTTAGATATTGGACGATATATATATTTGCAGATACCAAGAGGTGGACCAATGCTGAACATATTTTTCTGCGGATTTTATTGCTTGCAGTTCTATTCTAATGGGGCGAGACGCGAATTTGATTTTGGAGAGTGAGGTACACCTCATCAAAGGTAAGATGAGATATGTAAGGAAGTTCGAAAGAATCTATCCGCACGCTCTACATCATGAACTCGAGATGGACAGGATGGATCTCCCTCCCGAATCCTACTGCTCGCACAAAAGTGGTAGAATCGGCGAAGCCCACTGTCTCTGGCAAAGGTGCTAAGCCGACACAGGAAATGTTTATAGCCATTTCCTGTGTCGAACATCCCGAAGCAAAATGTCACTCATAACGTGTGGTGGGCTCTGTCTCAAAGCCCGATTCTACGCCTAGCGACAAAGGTGAAGCTAAAGTTTTGGGTGGATCCACTAGTGGTCGAAATAGGAAGAAGGGAAAGTCAAGCAAGGAACCATCGTTTTCTGGGAGAGCAAATGCCGCTCCACAGAGCAAATCTGTGAAGCGCATCCGCTCTTCAGAAGGTCCGCAACCTTCATCCAAGAAGACGATGACTTCTCGTCTGGCTGACACTTCTACCTCATATGCGGCTGTCGCTGCACAACAAACGGCGGAGAAACAGCCTAGTACAGAGAAGGCACTGTACTGGGAAAGATAAACTCCAAAGTTCGTAGCCAAAGACAGCGTAAGCCATATGACAGACCCTGGGCCTCAGCATTAAGTGTCAGGCCGCGCGTATCGCCCTAAGGCTGCATAAACAAAACCTCTGGCGATGTTGAACCTTTGGGCATGGTCGTATCTTGAACTAGCCAGGTATGACATTGAGTTTGTAGTGTTTTCCAGGCTGAAATCTTCGCGATTTGGCAGTGGAATTGATAAAAAGTCTGAATGCAGAGGTCGTTGAACCGGTGGCTATCTTCGTGGATAGTCAAGCGGCTCTTAAAGCCATCAAATCTGGTTATATCAAATCTGAGCCCGTCCTCAAGTGTAGAACGGCTTTGGAAAAACTTACTTACATCTTGGGTAATGAAAGAGCAGACGAACTTGCTAAACGAGGATCTCAATCCACAGATCTAGCAATTGACGACTCAATCAAACCACCCATATGTCATCATTACCGGAACTTTGAGGCATTCTTTGACGAAAGAGCGTATGAACTTTGGCACAACGAACATTTGGCCGACTCTGTCTACCAAAACAACGCACTCACTGTTAAACCTGAGCAAAGCTGAAATAAGAGTAATGACAGGAATCGTTACTGGTCATTGCAATATCAGGGCCTTTACTAGTAAATGGGATCTTGATGCAATTGATTACTGTAGACTCTGCGTTGACGAGGAGGATCGTCTGTCACTGTCCAGCCCTGGCTTACAGGCAGCACAGACTAGTGGGTATCTTAGCTTCTTCTCAACAACCGAACCTGATCTAATCTACAGCATAATTAGAAACCTAAAGTGGTTGGGAAAGTGCAACCTTGACACGTAATATATCTTCTGTCTGATCTCTATAGCCATCGACATTATTCCAATCTTACCTTCTTATATCTTTCTGTAAGCTTCTCATCTCTCTTTATTTCCCCAATCTTCTTTCCCCTATAGATCTGTTCTTATCTCTTTTCTTCTCGTGGATAATCACAACGGACCTAACGGTCTCAGAGTGCTGCAGCCACATAAGTGACTGCACATCCCCAAACCTAACCTAATGTAGGGCGAACCAGATTAACAGATAAACGTTTTGTCACAAAGGGGTCGTCAAACTCCTTAGACCATTGTTTTATGAATCCTAGTAAAGATTTCGCTTTAATAACACAAGATTTAATATGATGACACCAAGATCAACAAAGGAAGCGACATTTTCTAATTTGTAAGAACCAATAAAATAATAAACCAATAATAATCAGCAGAAATTGACATAGAACTAAATAGGCTCAATTTTTTACATTTCTTAAGATTAAGTGACATGCCGTTAATGTTGCACCAATTCTGAAGAGAGTGCAGATCATTTTGAAGATTAATTACTTGATTTTGCGAGTCTAAATTGATGAGTAGTTTCACATCATCAGCAAACATTAGCACTTTAGAAAATTGTATCACTGAAGAAAGATCATTTAAGTACAAAACAAAGAGAAGTGGACCTAAATGGCTGCCTTGAGGAACACCAGAATGAACATTAATGTTCTAGAGATAATATCATTGAAAACTACACTTTGAGTGCGATTATTTAAGTAGGATGAAATCCAAGATAAACGTAGCTTTGGAAACCCCATAGTATCCAATTTAAATATTAAAAGTTTGTGTACAAAAGCGTCAAATGCTTTACTAAAATCAGTGTAAACTACATCTGCTTGTTGCTCTCTGGAAAAAGCATGGTTTAGATTAGTCAAAGTAGACCTGCCTTTGATGAAACCATGTTGATAAGGTGAATATATTGGCGAAACAAAATGAATTATCCTACGTGATACTAAGAGTTCAAAAAGTTTTGGGATGGCAATTATTATTATTATTATTTTTTTTTTTCAACGACATTTCTTCTGCCGGATTTATGTAAGGGAGTAATAAAACTAGATCTCCAGGGCATGGGAAAGTATCCTGAAGACAGCGAAAGATTAAAAATAGCAGTAAGGGGCTTAAATAGTTTATAAGCACAGGTCCTCAGTATGTTCGCTGGTACTCCATCATGTCCTGCCGTATATTTTATAAGTTATTAATAAGGTATTTTATGCAATTGTTCTAAATAGTAACGTATATATGGAGGCTGTAGCTAGATCTTGCCAGGATTTGAATTATGAATGAAAAAATTTGCGATTAAGTTCAGCCGTGGAGCCATTTATGTGGAGATCAGCGATGTCAAAACTCCATGTTTGTCTAGACCATATGTCGAGATTTGAATGTATGTGACGAGATAATTTACCATCTGAGAACCCGAAATACAAAATAAAAGTTTTTACTTAATATAAATTCCAAATGCAAACCACGGCCACATCGCTTGAAAATATGTTTAAAACCTATAACAGATCGAAAATCGGTCTTTGCCATTATACCGCAGATAAATGTTGACCTATGTTGAATTCGAAATGCCAATATTAAGCTTATTTGGTTTGAAAGCGTACCTAGGACTTGAAATTATGTTTTCCACTCATAAAAACTGTCATATTTAATTGGATAAAGTGTCAAAAATGTTTTGTTTTCAAACGAAATGATGAAATTCCAACAATATAAATCATCAGCTGTTATTTTCCATTGTTTGCCCGTACAAAAATATTGTAAGGGCAAATAAATGTTTGCCCAAAAATAAGGCAAATATTTACTAGTCGGCGTTCACATTATGAAAACTTTACGCAAAATGTTGTTTTGTTTGCCCAAAATCAGCTGTTTTTGTGTTTGCCATTGAAAATATTATGTGGTCAGATTATGGCAAAGAAATATTTGACACTTTTCGTCAAATATTTGCCGAGTGTCCCCTTATCTTAAGATTATCCTTCATACCTAGTCTGTGTAGGGAAGCGAAAGTGGTTTTTATTCCCAAAGCGGGAAAGCCCAGCCACACATTTCCTAAAGATTACAGACCGATTAGTCTCTCTTCCTTTCAATTGAAAATAATGGAAAGGTTACTGGACCTAGAAGTAAGAACTAACTTGGACCCTCTTAAAATTAGTAAGTCGCAACACGCTTATATCAAGGGCAAATCAGTCGAGACAGCCCTACACGAAGTTGTAACTAGCCTTCCTTGACATGCATAACTCTAATAATCAATGCACTTTTGTCACATTACCAGCCTTCCTTGACATAGAGGGAGCTTTTAATAATGTTAAGCGAATTTGATTTTGGAGAGTGAGGTACACCTCATCAAAGGTAAGAAGTTCGAAGGAGAACTCGAGATGGACAGGATGGATCTCCCTCTATTTTATTGCCGAATCCTACTGCTCGCACAAAAGTGGTAGAATCGGCGAAGCCCACTGTCTCTGGCAAAGGTGCTAAGCCGACACAGGAAATGTTTATAGCCATTTCCTGTGTCGAACATCCCGAAGCAAAATGTCACTCATAACGTGTGGTGGGCTCTGTCTCAAAGCCCGATTCTACGCCTAGCGACAAAGGTGAAGCTAAAGTTTTGGGTGGATCCACTAGTGGTCGAAATAGGAAGAAGGGAAAGTCAAGCAAGGAACCATCGTTTTCTGGGAGAGCAAATGCCGCTCCACAGAGCAAATCTGTGAAGCGCATCCGCTCTTCAGAAGGTCCGCAACCTTCATCCAAGAAGACGATGACTTCTCGTCTGGCTGACCCTTCTACCTCATATGCGGCTGTCGCTGCACAACAAACGGCGGAGAAACAGCCTAGTACAGAGAAGGCACTGTACTGGGAAAGATAAACTCCAAAGTTCGTAGCCAAAGACAGCGTAAGCCATATGACAGACCCTGGGCCTCAGCATTAAGTGTCAGGCCGCGCGTATCGCCCTAAGGCTGCATAAACAAAACCTCTGGCGATGTTGAACCTTTGGGCATGGTCGTATCTTGAACTAGCCAGGTATGACATTGAGTTTGTAGTGTTTTCCAGGCTGAAATCTTCGCGATTTGGCAGTGGAATTGATAAAAAGTCTGAATGCAGAGGTCGTTGAACCGGTGGCTATCTTCGTGGATAGTCAAGCGGCTCTTAAAGCCATCAAATCTGGTTATATCAAATCTGAGCCCGTCCTCAAGTGTAGAACGGCTTTGGAAAAACTTACTTACATCTTGGGTAATGAAAGAGCAGACGAACTTGCTAAACGAGGATCTCAATCCACAGATCTAGCAATTGACGACTCAATCAAACCACCCATATGTCATCATTACCGGAACTTTGAGGCATTCTTTGACGAAAGAGCGTATGAACTTTGGCACAACGAACATTTGGCCGACTCTGTCTACCAAAACAACGCACTCACTGTTAAACCTGAGCAAAGCTGAAATAAGAGTAATGACAGGAATCGTTACTGGTCATTGCAATATCAGGGCCTTTACTAGTAAATGGGATCTTGATGCAATTGATTACTGTAGACTCTGCGTTGACGAGGAGGATCGTCTGTCACATCGTCTGTCACTGTCCAGCCCTGGCTTACAGGCAGCACAGACTAGTGGGTATCTTAGCTTCTTCTCAACAACCGAACCTGATCTAATCTACAGCATAATTAGAAACCTAAAGTGGTTGGGAAAGCGGATCCTTGACACGTAATATATCTTCTGTCTGATCTCTATAGCCATCGACATTATTCCAATCTTACCTTCTTATATCTTTCTGTAAGCTTCTCATCTCTCTTTATTTCCCCAATCTTCTTTCCCCTATAGATCTGTTCTTATCTCTTTTCTTCTCGTGGATAATCACAACGGACCTAACGGTCTCAGAGTGCTGCAGCCACATAAGTGACTGCACATCCCCAAACCTAACCTAATGTAGGGCGAACCAGATTAACAGATAAACGTTTTGTCACAAAGGGGTCGTCAAACTCCTTAGACCATTGTTTTATGAATCCTAGTAAAGATTTCGCTTTAATAACACAAGATTTAATATGATGACACCAAGATCAACAAAGGAAGCGACATTTTCTAATTTGTAAGAACCAATAAAATAATAAACCAATAATAATCAGCAGAAATTGACATAGAACTAAATAGGCTCAATTTTTTACATTTCTTAAGATTAAGTGACATGCCGTTAATGTTGCACCAATTCTGAAGAGAGTGCAGATCATTTTGAAGATTAATTACTTGATTTTGCGAGTCTAAATTGATGAGTAGTTTCACATCATCAGCAAACATTAGCACTTTAGAAAATTGTATCACTGAAGAAAGATCATTTAAGTACAAAACAAAGAGAAGTGGACCTAAATGGCTGCCTTGAGGAACACCAGAATGAACATTAATGTTCTAGAGATAATATCATTGAAAACTACACTTTGAGTGCGATTATTTAAGTAGGATGAAATCCAAGATAAACGTAGCTTTGGAAACCCCATAGTATCCAATTTAAATATTAAAAGTTTGTGTACAAAAGCGTCAAATGCTTTACTAAAATCAGTGTAAACTACATCTGCTTGTTGCTCTCTGGAAAAAGCATGGTTTAGATTAGTCAAAGTAGACCTGCCTTTGATGAAACCATGTTGATAAGGTGAATATATTGGCGAAACAAAATGAATTATCCTACGTGATACTAAGAGTTCAAAAAGTTTTGGGATGGCAATTATTATTATTATTATTTTTTTTTTTCAACGACATTTCTTCTGCCGGATTTATGTAAGGGAGTAATAAAACTAGATCTCCAGGGCATGGGAAAGTATCCTGAAGACAGCGAAAGATTAAAAATAGCAGTAAGGGGCTTAAATAGTTTATAAGCACAGGTCCTCAGTATGTTCGCTGGTACTCCATCATGTCCTGCCGTATATTTTATAAGTTATTAATAAGGTATTTTATGCAATTGTTCTAAATAGTAACGTATATATGGAGGCTGTAGCTAGATCTTGCCAGGATTTGAATTATGAATGAAAAAATTTGCGATTAAGTTCAGCCGTGGAGCCATTTATGTGGAGATCAGCGATGTCAAAACTCCATGTTTGTCTAGACCATATGTCGAGATTTGAATGTATGTGACGAGATAATTTACCATCTGAGAACCCGAAATACAAAATAAAAGTTTTTACTTAATATAAATTCCAAATGCAAACCACGGCCACATCGCTTGAAAATATGTTTAAAACCTATAACAGATCGAAAATCGGTCTTTGCCATTATACCGCAGATAAATGTTGACCTATGTTGAATTCGAAATGCCAATATTAAGCTTATTTGGTTTGAAAGCGTACCTAGGACTTGAAATTATGTTTTCCACTCATAAAAACTGTCATATTTAATTGGATAAAGTGTCAAAAATGTTTTGTTTTCAAACGAAATGATGAAATTCCAACAATATAAATCATCAGCTGTTATTTTCCATTGTTTGCCCGTACAAAAATATTGTAAGGGCAAATAAATGTTTGCCCAAAAATAAGGCAAATATTTACTAGTCGGCGTTCACATTATGGAAACTTTACGCAAAATGTTGTTTTGTTTGCCCAAAATCAGCTGTTTTTGTGTTTGCCATTGAAAATATTATGTGGTCAGATTATGGCAAAGAAATATTTGACACTTTTCGTCAAATATTTGCCGAGTGTCCCCTTATCTTAAGATTATCCTTCATACCTAGTCTGTGTAGGGAAGCGAAAGTGGTTTTTATTCCCAAAGCGGGAAAGCCCAGCCACACACTTCCTAAAGATTACAGACCGATTAGTCTCTCTTCCTTTCAATTGAAAATAATGGAAAGGTTAATGGACCTAGAAGTAAGAACTAACTTGGACCCTCTTAAAATTAGTAAGTCGCAACACGCTTATATCAAGGGCAAATCAGTCGAGACAGCCCTACACGAAGTTGTTAGATGCATAGAGAAAAACCTGGATAACTCTGACTTTACATTACCAGCCTTCCTTGACATAGAGAGAGCTTTTAATAATGTTAAGCTGGAATCTATCCACCAAGCTCTCGTAAGCACAGGAATCTCCTCTACTCTGGTGAACTGGATTGATGTGATGTGATGGAGTGATGTCAATGCAAATATAGGAGAGAGTTCCATAAAAAAATTTGTCAACAGGGGCACTCCGAAGGGTGGGTATTATCACCTCTACTCAGGCTCCTGGTGATAAATGAAATTCTTGTCAAATTTAACACACTTCGCACTAGGATTGTGGCGTATGCTGATGATGTAGTCGTGTTAATAGGCGGTAAATTTCTACCAACGATCTGAGATATTATACAAAGTGGACTGGTATTACTATCGGAGTGAGACCGACACAATGGTCTAGGGGTAAATCCCACGAAGACAGAGTTGGTACTGTTCATGAGAAAGCGGAAAATTCCAACGTTTCCCCTACCTATACTGGATGGCATTGCCCTAGAACTCTCCATTGAGGCGAAATACCTCGGCATAATCCTTGACCAACAATTAAAATGGAAAAGGAACGTAGAGGAGCGCACAAAGAGAGGTCTTATGGCATTCTATTCATGCAAGAACTCTATAGGGAAGAGCTGGGGGTTACAACCAAAAATCATATATGTTGTATTATACAGTCGTACTTCCCATTTGCACCTATGGTTGTCTTGTATGGTGGCCGGCACTTGGAAGGAAGACGCTTTTGTCCAAAATAGGCGGTGTACAGCGGTTCGCCTCACTCTTCATTTCTGGTGCTCCCAGAAGCACACTAAAATGCAATTTTAGATATTGGACGATATATATATTTGCAGATACCAAGAGGTGGACCAATGCTGAACATATTTTTCTGCGGATTTTATTGCTTGCAGTTCTATTCTAATGGGGCGAGACGCGAATTTGATATTGGAGAGGGAGGTACACCTCATCAAAGGTAAGATGAGATATGTAAGGAAGTTCGAAAGTATCTATCCGCACGCTCTACATCATGAACTCGAGATGGACAGGATGGATCTCCCTCCCGAATCCTACTGCTCGCACAAAAGTGGTAGAATCGGCGAAGCCCACTGTCTCTGACAAAGGTGCTAAGCCGACACAGGAAATGTCTATAGCAATTTCCTGTGTCGAACATCCCGAGGCAAAATGTCACTCATAACGTGTGGTGGGCTCTGTCTCAAAGCCCGATTCTACGCCTAGCGACAAAGGTGAAGCTAAAGTTTTGGGTGGATCCACTAGTGGTCGAAATAGTCAAGCAAGGAACCATCGTTTTCTGGGAGAGCAAATGCCGCTCCACAGAGCAAATCTGTGAAGCGCATCCGCTCTTCAGAAGGTCCGCAACCTTCATCCAAGAAGACGATGACTTCTCGTCTGGCTGACCCTTCTACCTCATATGCGGCTGTCGCTGCACAACAAACGGCGGAGAAACAGCCTAGTACAGAGAAGGCACTGTACTGGGAAAGATAAACTCCAAAGTTCGTAGCCAAAGACAGCGTAAGCCATATGACAGACCCTGGGCCTCAGCATTAAGTGTCAGGCCGCGCGTATCGCCCTAAGGCTGCATAAACAAAACCTCTGGCGATGTTGAACCTTTGGGCATGGTCGTATCTTGAACTAGCCAGGTATGACATTGAGTTTGTAGTGTTTTCCAGGCTGAAATCTTCGCGATTTGGCAGTGGAATTGATAAAAAGTCTGAATGCAGAGGTCGTTGAACCGGTGGCTATCTTCGTGGATAGTCAAGCGGCTCTTAAAGCCATCAAATCTGGTTATATCAAATCTGAGCCCGTCCTCAAGTGTAGAACGGCTTTGGAAAAACTTACTTACATCTTGGGTAATGAAAGAGCAGACGAACTTGCTAAACGAGGATCTCAATCCACAGATCTAGCAATTGACGACTCAATCAAACCACCCATATGTCATCATTATCGGAACTTTGAGGCATTTGGCCGACTCTGTCTATCAAAATAACGCACTCATTGTTAAACCTGAGCAAAGCTGAAATAAGAGTAATGACAGGAATCATTACTGGTCATTGCAATATCAGGGCCTTTACTAGTAAATGGGATCTTGATGCAATTGATTACTGTAGACTCTGCGTTGACGAGGAGGATCGTCTGTCACTGTCCAGCCCTGGCTTACAGGCAGCACAGACTAGTGGGTATCTTAGCTTCTTCTCAACAACCGAACCTGATCTAATCTACAGCATAATTAGAAACCTAAAGTGGTTGGGAAAGTGCAACCTTGACACCTAATATATCTTCTGTCTGATCTCTATAGCCATCGACATTATTCCAATCTTACCTTCTTATATCTTTCTGTAAGCTTCTCATCTCTCTTTATTTCCCCAATCTTCTTTCCCCTATAGATCTGTCCTTATATCTTTTCTTCTCGTGGATAATCACAACGGACCTAACGGTCTCAGAGTGCTGCAGCCACATAAGTGACTGCACATCCCCAAACCTAACCTAATGTAGGGCGAACCAGATTAACAGATAAACGTTTTGTCACAAATGGGTCGTCAAACTCCTTAGACCATTGTTTTATGAATCCTAGTAAAGATTTCGCTTTAATAACACAAGATTTAATATGATGACACCAAGATCAACAAAGGAAGCGACATTTTCTAATTTGTAAGAACCAATAAAATAATAAACTAATAATAATCAGCAGAAATTGACATAGAACTAAATAGGCTCAATTTTTTTACATTTCTTAAGATTAAGTGACATGCCGTTAATGTTGCACCAATTCTGAAGAGAGTGCAGATCATTTTGAAGATTAATTACTTGATTTGCGAGTCTAAATTGATGAGTAGTTTCACATCATCAGCAAACATTAGCACTTTAGAAAATTGTATCACTGAAGAAAGATCATTTAAGTACAAAACAAAGAGAAGTGGACCTAAATGGCTGCCTTGAGGAACACCAGAATGAACATTAATGTTCTAGAGATAATATCATTGAAAACTACACTTTGAGTCCGATTATTTAAGTAGGATGAAATCCAAGATAAACGTAGCTTTGGAAACCCCATAGTATCCAATTTAAATATTAAAAGTTTGTGTACAACAGTGTCAAATGCTTTACTAAAATCAGTGTAAATTACATCTGCTTGTTGCTCTCTGGAAAAAGCATGGTTTAGATTAGTCAAAGTAGACCTGCCATTGATGAAACCATGTTGATAAGGTGAATATATTGGCGAAACAAAATGAATTATCCTACGTGATACTAAGAGTTCAAAAAGTTTTGGGATGGCAATTATTATTATTATTTTTTTTTTTTTCAACGACATTTCTTCTGCCGGATTTATGTAAGGGAGTAATAAAACTAGATCTCCAGGGCATGGGAAAGTATCCTGAAGACAGCGAAAGATTAAAAATAGCAGTAAGGGGCTTAAATAGTTCATAAGCACAGGTCCTCAGTATGTTCGCTGGTACTCCATCATGTCCTGGTTAACAACAATGTTTAATGGAACATAGATCCTTTAAAACTTCATCCTCTGTTCGAAGTAAGTTTGGAAAATTGTTAATTTTGTCAATATTAAAAATATAATTTTCGTTAAAGGTCAATGCAGAGTAAGTTCTTTGAAAAAAATCTGCAAACATGTGTGCTATTTCATATGTATCACTGGAGTCTTTACTACCATACCTCATGCAACTAGGAAATTCGCGAACTTTTCTTTTAGAATTAACAAAATTATAAAAGCTTTTAGAATTGGCGAAAAGATTTTGTCTAATTTTTGAGAAATAATTTGAATAGCATGTTAAGATCTCAGAATTGTATTTATGCCTAGCTTTAGAATAATTTGCGTAGTTCGCAAGAGTATTATATTTTTTAAACTTTTTAAATAATCCAATTTTAACATTACGTAAACGTCTAAGATACGGAGTAGACAAAGCTAGTCCTCTATCCAAACTAACTTTAATAACTGGGTCTGACATTGAGAAGGCATTGTTTAACATGGTATAAAATATGAAACACATGAGTCTACATTACCACTTAGTATTGGATAACGTGTAATCCAATAAACTGAAGTCAGTCTTCGCAAAATGTAATTTATGAGTTGGATTTCGTTTCAAAGTATTTTTTAAAGAATTATCTTGCAGTATTTTTTAAAGAATTATCTTGCATGGCGATGAACCCTTTGTGTATGTGTGAGATTGATTAGTGTGTTGCAAACTCTTCAATCACTATTCAAAGAAATATGTTTTGAAAGGGTTTAATTTTCCAAATCAAAACTATTTTGATATTCTTCATGCATTGTGCGCGTCACACATACATCAATAAACTTTCAAAAAATTACAAATCTTTAGCTAAAATGCAAAAAAGGCGTAACTAACAAAAGCATAATTGTGTAGGAGAAGCATAAAACTATTTTGAATGAAAAATATAAACATGTCATGTGAAATGAAAAAGTATGCCCGGCAGGGTGATATTGCATATGACGAATAATAGACTATAATTTTTTTAACAAATTTAGTTATTTAGTTTAATGGCAGTCATAACAATTGAGTAAAAATTTGAATTTTTTGTTAGTTACGCCTTTTTGCATTTATCAAATAAACCCTTGTAGTTACGTCTTTTTGTTTTTTGTTAATAGAAGCTCCTTTTTTGACCGCAGACGTGTAAAACTTTGTCAACACATGTAGTTTATTGACATTCACAATATTCATTCAAAAAGTCAATTTTCAATTTTTTGTTAGTTACGCCTTTTTGCATTTTAGCTGAAGAAATACTATGATAAATGCTGTAGGGCATGATGTATAGTGTATGTGACCCTTTAGATATTTTGTTTTTCTTCATGAATCATGAAATTCGCCTTCTGGATGACCTGATATTTGAGCCATGATTTTTTTTTTAATATATGTTTGGATGCAAAAATTAATTTTAGATATTGGACGATATATATTTTTGCAGATACCAAGAGGTGGACCAATGCTGAACATATTTTTCTGCGGATTTTATTGCTTCTCAGAATTAACTTTTCTGAGATCAAAAATTGTGATATAAATAATGAATACTGATTCCAGATCCATTCACATTTCGCTATAAAAGTAGAGGCCTCAACGTTTGCAAAACCTCGAAATCGTCTAAAACCACTTGAAACCATTACAGAGCAGTTTTCACAGACATAAATTCTAGTAGAATGGAACATATCTACAGTTTGGAAAAAGTTCAACGGTCACTCTAATTGGCATTTTAATAATAATTCGAACACCTTCCGCTTTGAGCAAGCAGATGTCCCTCCATATTGTTTTTAAAATTTCTCCTAATCCTTGAGGGTATTATTTGTGCTTCTGTTTGTTGTTGGTAAAACTGAATTAAATATTGGTCTAGACCCTCGTTATAGTCATACCTTGAGTTGCTGAAGCGATCTAGCTATATGTACCCGTCGGCACATATAGCTAGAAGCACCTGGCATTTTTTGCGGCAATTGTCGTACAATTTTGAACAGAATGTGGATCCAGCTCCGCAGAAACTTTAAGTCCAATTGTTCATCATATATTTCATAACATTTATTCAACAAAATTGTTTATTGTTTAAAGATATATTTTTTCTATCTTCGGCGAATATAAAATTACAAAATTATATTTGACATATAATGTTACCATCAGCTGCCTGGGACCCTTTAAAAGTAAGCTGGGACCCTTTAACAGTAAACGTTGCTGTTCTTTTATAAAAACATCTATTTTTAACAAAGTCACTACAGCATCTTCCCCTCTTTAAACGGAGAACCGCCAGGTCTACGATTGCGAGTTGGCTTGAACTTGGTGGAGGAGATGAAGTTGTGGGGCTATTAAACATTACAGCCGACCGTGTCCCATCTTCATCAAGAAGGCTAGAGGAGTCATGTAAGGTATCTACATGTTCACAATTCTGAACTTGCTGCAGATTAAGTCTGGAGTTATATACCAAAAACGTCCATCATTATTTGAATGGAGTCTGTTGTAGAATCTGAGATACCATGTTAGATCGTATGAGCTTTGTGTTCTGACCTTCATAAACATTTCTCTGAGAATTCAAATTTGTCTCTGATTCCTATAAGTTCAGCATAAAAAAGATATTTTGCTTTGAAGCATCTCCGCTTTGCTCCATGCTTTTTGTTGAACTATTGTTTTGACATTGTGTTGTTTGTCCTTCATATGATTATGTGGCTTTAATAAATTGAGTGTTGTCTTGATATTTCGATTAAGAAACGATTCAGCAGCAGATTTTGAAATTTCGTCATCACTAATCTATTAGTTTTTTTCATGGCTC
The DNA here is from genome assembly GCF_032173495.1 of Musca vetustissima. NCBI lineage: Eukaryota > Metazoa > Arthropoda > Insecta > Diptera > Muscidae > Musca > Musca vetustissima. The sequence goes on along the minus strand of NW_026887696.1, from coordinate 17,460 downwards.
TTTAGAATGTTCCAATAATTTTTTTCTGCTGGCCCATTTGATTGAGGGTGATATGAAGAAAATTTAAAATTATTGGATTTATTATTATGAATTCGTTAGACTTTTCTATGACAACTTGTGTGCCGTTGTACGTATCACAATTTCCATAACGTGAAAACATTTCGGTTAACTTTACAATTATTGAGACTTTGACAATCTCAGTAAGCATCAACAATGTCGATATGGATTCTGTGCATGGGTGTGGATGAAAAGAACTTATATGTGATATTTGTCGGTTTTCTTAACTTGGCATCCTCCTCTGGAGGAAATTATTATGAGATCTGGAGGTGGTAAAAACTTCTCCCCAAAAAGTAAAAAACAAAAAAACTGGAACTTTAGCCTTAAGAAATTCTTTGGATTTCCCGCTTTAGTTCAACATAAATCCAAACACCAATCCTGCCATAAATATGTGTTGATGAAAAGTCGAACTAGAGTGACAAAGAGACGTTTGATCACATAGGGATCATCGAACTTTAGACCAAGGATGCACGCCCTTACACTCTAGCGGTCAGCTCAACTCACACGGATTCTTACGCCCATTTGTTTAGTCGTCGTTGAGACTTCAACGAGTAAACATGTCTATGGTGGTGCGCATCATTTTGTGGTTACGATTAAGCGACCCACACACGTCACCAACGAATCAACAAAACTTCATTTCTAATTTGGTTTTTAAAGATTGAAGATGGACAGCGATAGTGACGACGTAAAAAAGACCGAACTGTTTTATTTAATAAAATTATTTTAATTTCATTCGCACCGATGGAACGCACATGTTTGACGTGTGTGGGCCGAATTAGATTTGAGTACTAGTCTCACACATACCTATACAATTTGCAATGATATTCAGAGACATGCCATTGAAGCTACACCAACTTGCAAGGGAGGACAGATCAATTTGCAAATAAATATATTGGTTTGGAGAATTTAGATTTGCAAAAACATTAGCCCTCTTGACATTGTAATAGCTGATGGGAGGTCATTTAAGTGCAGAACAAATAATATAGGATCTAAGTGACTGCCTTGTGGAACACCAGAAGTAACAGTTATGTTCTTAGACAAAATTTCATTCGATAATACTTTTTGTGTACGGTTTTGTAGGTAATAAGATATCCATTTTAAGAATGATGTCCAATTTATACAATGATAGGTGATGTGCTACAGTGTCAAACGCTTTACTAAAGTCAGTGTAAATGACATATGTTTGAAGTTTATTCACAAAAACATTATGGACATGGTTTCCCAGTTAAGAAACAATTGGTCTGTTCCCGTACTGCAAGAATCTACTATTTTTGTTTTCACTGCAAACCTGGTTTCGTTGCAAAGGCATAACAATTACCGATTACTAGAGGTGGTATTTACCGGGTAAATACCGAAGGGTGCAGCCAGTTTGATTGTAAAATGTGTCTAATAGACAAAACTAACATAAATCGGGAGGTACGATTATATGGGGGCTATATCAAAACTTGGATCCAGACCCATTTCCCATACCAGTAGATGTATTGATATAAAAACCATCTGAGCCAAATTTTGGCCGCCTATGTCCATTGGTTCGCCAGTAAATGAGTTTATAGCCAATTTTTCGCTAAATACTCAAACTGGGTGTACCTTTGTATGGGGGTTACCAGAAAACGATACCCATATTGCCTTAGTGAATTTTAAAAAATTATGAGAAAATACAAGGGTCCCAACGGAACTTTGGAGGCCCATATCTCCGGAAATACCGATTTCCACTACATGTGGTAAACATTTCAAAACGATCCGGGAGGGGGCCCTAAACTAGACTTGTTCCCAATTTTTTATAGAACTTTGTGGGAGTAACACTGAATAACTTACGGTGGGCTTAAGTTGAGTTTAGGGGCTCATCTCTGATTTTTCTGATTTTTTTACCACAGGTAGATCTCGTCTTCCTGATCACGAAAATATATGACATTCATGGGAGAAACCCATATTTCCCGAGATATGGACCTCTGAAGTTCCGGAATGCATATGCTCATAACTTCGACATTTATGGGCCGATAATGGTAATATTCACGGATATTTAGAGAAACATGTTTATTTAAAAGGAAAATGTTGATGCGTTAGCCGAATTTTCTATCTGTCCATAGGCGAAAGTCATAAATCCCCGGCTGAAGGCCGGCTATATAAGAAAAACTTTAATATAAAGGAAATTTTAATCGCGTAGCCAATTTTTCCACCTGTCCATAGGAGAAAGTCTTAAATACCCGGCCGAAGGCCGGCTATGTAGAAAAAATTAGTTTAAAAAATATTGTTGATGCGTTAGCCGAATTTTCCGCCTGTCCATAGGAGAAAGTCTTAAATCCCCGGCCGAAGGCCGGCTATTTTTTTTTTTTTTTTTTTGATAATTTTTAAAAAAGAAAATATAATGTGTACGCTTTACAATCATACCAATATTACCTTCACCGATTCATAAATAACAAAGTTATGAGCATAGGAATTCCGGAACTTCAGAGGTCCATATCTCGGGATTATGGACATCCCCCATGAAATTCATATATTTTCGTGATCAGGGAGACGAGATCTACCTGTGACAAAAATTTCAGAAAAATCCGAGATGATCCCCTAAACTCAACTTGTTCCCATTAAGCATATTGTTGCGCTGCAAATACGACATAATCTGGGACTTTCAAATATGTTCAACTACCTTGGAACATTTATGTAACACCGAAATCGGACGATACTCTTGCGCCGCACCAACAACATTTTTCTTTTTTACTGGAACAATCTTCGCTAACTTCCAGCTAACAGGAAAAATTGAAAAGGTTAATACTTTATTAACCAAGTGCAGAAAGTGACTTAAGTATGTTCCACAATTCCTTATTACTTCTTTGGCCCTCAAACAGTGATGAATGAGCAATACTCTTAGCCTTTCTGACGACAGATTTAGCCCTATTACGGGACTTGCAAAAATTTCTCCAATCCACTAAACTCCTTGTGCGCATATACTCTTCAAATGCTAAATCTCTAATGGAGTTGTAGTAACAAATTTCAGAGGACCCATACCAATCATTGTTAAGGGCCCAATACACTATAAATCATGCCGTCATGCCGATGACCCCTTTGTGTATATGTGAGATTGACTAGTGTATGGTAAACTCTTCAATCACTATTCCAAAAAATCGATTTTTGTCCCAAAAATTGCATTTTGAGTCGTAAATTCATTTTTTTTTTATTCCGTCACAATACTATTATTTCTGTACACAAAATGATTTACTGACAACTTTCGAAATGAATATTATTCACCAGATTGATAGGGATTCATTTTCAAAATCAAAACTATTTTGATTTTCATCATGCATTGTGTGTGTCACACATATATAAATAAACTTTCAAAAAATAACACATACTATGATAAATGATGTACGGCATGATGTATAGTGTATGGGGCCCTTTAGAATTAGCATTATTGATTAACCTTCTTTTCTTAGTAGGGAACAAAGAGAGAAGCAAATTGAGACATGAATCAAATGATGATAGGGCTCCATGCCAAACATCATGACGCACTGAATTATAATCAATGTACTCAATGTATTGATCCACACATGTAACGGAGATGTTAAGAGACAGAAATATAAAAGCATGGTCGGATATTCCAGTAACCAGTGGATAAAACAAGTGTATCTTCATTACTCAGCGCAAAAAAGTCCAGTAATGATGTGGAATTACTAGCGACAGAATAATGCGTTGGTGGAAATAAAAAATAACTGAATTTACGACACAAAATGTGATTTTTTTGGACTAAAATAATTTTTTTTTGGAATAATGATTGAAGAGTTTGGCACACACTAGTCAATCACACACATATACAAAGGGGTTCATCGGCATGACGGAATGATGTATAGTGTGTGGGCCTTTTACAACTTTGAAAAGTAACAAAATTCATCGGATTGAAAGGAGTTCATTGTTAAAATCAAAACTACTTTGATTTACATACTGCATGAAATTCTCACACATACATTCTCAAAGAGGCATAAAATTACTAATACTACTTCATATGCTGAAGGGCACCTATGGTGTGTGTGTTATCGCACAAACCTACTGTGTCAATTCGATTTATTCCAAAGACATATCGCTCATTTGCTGCAAGAAAGGCATAACTCAAAAAACGTGATTTTCGATTTTCGTTGTGTAAAAATGCATATGAATATCTTCTACACACTCTAATTAAGAAGCTGTAGAAGTTCCTCCGTCCCATATAAAACGCATTTTCTGCAAAATCGTTTTTTTTTTTTTTTTTTTTTTTGAGTTATGCCTTCTTTCAGCAAATGAGCGATATGTCATTTGGAAATGTTATGAACTACCAAATAAATACTCGAATTACAATTGAAAAGTTTTTTAATTACAAATGCATTTCTCGAATTACCACTGAAGTGCTTTAAATAACATCTGAAAGTGTATATTTTCAGTTTAACTCACCAGGACATTCAGGTCATGTTAAAAACTTGTATATAAAAGCTTACCTCTACCCAAAGTGGCTCAACAGCTTTTGGACATCTTTCGTAAATACCAATTCCATGGGAAAAATCGATTACTTCATCTTCAGTTCCATGTATAACCAAAACGGGAGACTTTACTTTTGAAACCTTGTCAATGCTGTGATATGCTACTGTTAATTAGACTATTTATATTGTATAATTATATATGGGACAAAGAATAAAATTTTATGGTCCATGTGGAACAGTCTTGAAAGGCATGATAGCAACTTGTTTTAAATAACTTTGTCCCATATACAAATAAACACAATCTTACCTAGGAAATGCATCAAAAAACCATGTCCGTTTTGTGTTCCTAAAAACAACTCTAAGGCCCGACATGAGTGGGGAATGAAGTATTACAGCTCCGACTTCATGCCTCGTTGCTAAATCTACAGTAGGTACAGTGCCAATACTTTGTCCATAGAGAATAATGGATTCAGGATTGATATTAAATCTACAACAGTAAATATTCATAGATACATATACAGAGTACATTTAAACAAAAATACCTGGTCCTCATTGATTGCCATGCCGCTTCAATATCAGCATACAGGTTTTTTTCCGACGGCTTACCCCCGCTCATTCCATATCCGGAGTAATCATATCCAAAAATATTACAATTTAGTTGTGAACCTAGTGATATGTAAAAACTGCTCATCTGTCCCAGGTCAACCGCATTCCCATGTGAAAACAGCAGAGTGAATTTTGCGTTCTTACTGCAACGAACATATATACATGTTATCAGGTTGCCACGAGAGGTTCGGGTAAAAAATGCTTCCACTTTGGACTTATCCCTTTCTGAATATTGCCACTCCGCCCTATCAAAAAACTGTATGTTATATTTCGTGTTATTTCCGTCTGCTGGTGTTAATTTATATGTTGGGTCTGGAGGTTGAAATGCCAACTTAGCAGCAATCGGCCCAGGACAGGGCGGGCAGCAAAACATACAACATAGTTCACTTATACTGAACATTGCTTTATATTGGACAAACAAATCAGTCCTCTTATAACAGAAAAGCAATTGTATTTAGTTATAATCGCCCACCAAATTTATAAATTTATTAACAAGCTTTATAAAAATAAGTTTAAATTTGAAGATATTTTTAGCAGCACCCAATATTACTGGAGTCACCGTATTTTACATAGAAAAAAGTATAGACACTTCAAACAAGCATTTGTTTACGAGCAAATACAATCGTTTAGTGTATTTAAATAGCGCTTTTATCAGTATGGAAGCTTGTTCAATTATTGTATTCGGCAAACGAAAACATTTCTCATAGTATTCCATTCAATTCCTAGATGTCGCAAAAGCATACTTTAATGGTTTTATAGCATTCTACCCATGGCACAATGAATAGGTAGTCCATTTAGCGCAGCTGATGTCTTGATTAACTGTCAAAGTGGGTAATTTCTACTTGAATTCGATTTTGAAATATTATATGGAAATTTTTGACAGATAATCGAGACAAAAAATAAGGTTTTTGTTGGTATACATCACCTTATTATTGCATCATGATTCTACCCATAACCATGATGCAACAATAAGAAGATGTATCAAAACAAAAACCTTTGTTTTTGTCCCAATTATCTGTCAAAATTTTCCATATAATATTTCGATTGGTTGGCAACACTGCACATCGAATTCAAGTATTCATTTGTGAAATTGATAATGGCAACCCATCTTAATATAGAATTCATATATCAATTTCAAATAAAATGAATTCCATACAATATTACGCATGGCGATTGGCAAATTTTAAACAAATTAAAAAATATATTATTTCTAAAGCTCCACATTATTCTCAAGATTTAACTAAGAACGTTGCAATTTATATTTATAGGTTTTATAGGCAGGGAACCTAAAAATATTAATAAATTTCAGTAGTGTTGGCGATTTATTTGGGATACCATTTGTATTTTGTTTTTGTAAAATAGTCAGGCTGAATCCCATTTGTTGTTTTTATAAAAAAACAACTATTTATTAGTGGGGAATGTATGGCATTGTTTGCCGAGGAATAAGGCAGGGAAGACTATAGTTTCGGATCACGCCACTGATCCTCATCAGTTCCCTTAGTTTTTTGTTGGGATATTCTCACCAAAAGCTATTGCTTCTATACATAAAACCTTTCACCAACGACATAAACTGCATGAGAATTTCGCTGGAGCCTCACTTCGAGGTTAACAAGGCATTTACAAACAATACCACACCTTTCCCACTGTTGTGTGTTGCACAGGGTGAATGTGAATATGTTGTAGCGAAAAAATTTGCGAAGCATTCTGAAATTTTCTCAAATATCTGATTATTGAATTTCAAAATGGTGGACTTTGACGTAGCTTTTCTTTTTATATATAAAAATATAACATTAAAATATGTATAGTACGTTTACATTGTACCGAACTAAGTTAACCCAGTGGTTTTAATTGTCAATTCCATTACATATTTGTCAAATAAATCCTCATAAAGTAGGTTAACCTTGCAAAAATTTCTAATGTACATGACTGGGTATGAAATTATGTTTAATCTTGTTTAATAGCCTTGTGACGTGCGTGAACGACCTATATCAATTGATCGAGTCAGTTCAATGTTTATTATTGTCGTTCATTGAACGATTTTGTTTACCAAACGTCGTCGGCCACAGAACGACACAAAATTTTATTCTACACTTTAAAGCATAGTTACGGGGACAGTAAATAATTTGAAGCGACGTTTAAAATGATAGCACCCATTTACTTTAATTGATTCCCAAGACAGTCGGTTGAAGGGAGCTGGAAACTCCGGAAGAAGTAGTAGGTAGTCCATTTAGCGCAGCTGATGTCTTGATTAGGTGTCAAAGTGGGTAATTTCTACTTGAATTCGATGTGCAGTGTTGCCAGCCATGAGAAATATTATATGGAAAAATTTGACAGATGATCGAGACAAAAACAAAGGTTTTTGTTTTGATACACCACCTTATTATTGCATCATGGTTCGGAGCAACAACCGTAGTGTAAACAAATGTGCAACCGGTGAGCGTAACTGAGAAAACATCTTTAAACACGACTGAAGAATAGAGAAAAAAGAGAAGGCGTGTTTAACCAACGACACTCAGTTACGGTAGCGTGTATGGCCGAGAATGCCTCCCCAAGACAATTTTTTAAATAAAGATTGTAAAGTTTTCGGGACTCTGTCGTATATTGAAACCTTGCATATTTTGCATAATCTATAGAGGAGCCTGATTTTTTATATTTTTTAAAAAGTTTATTTTTACAATTTTCAATACTTGAAAGCCCAGATATGACCCATGGATATCTTTCCGAGTTTCTAACTCTAACAGTAGGAACACATTCTATTAGGATATCATAAATATCATAAAATTTATATACTGATAATTATAGATCACTATGACTCTCACAAATAAATAATGAGGTCCAATTTACGGTTGAGATAAGTGTGCTTAGCTTTCGGAAGTCCGTTTTATTATAATTAGGAACAGATTTAAATGACATTGAAGAATTGTTGGTAGCAACATTATTATGAATCATGGATATGCATAATGTAGGATGGCAGTTATCTTCGGGAGTACATACTGTCAGAGTCATTCATTTTGTTAGTGATTGAATTTATTGCTGGCACATGCTGATTATAAATATCAAGATGAGCAAGTTACAAATAATTTAAAAATTTTTAATTCAATGGATATGTAAATAAATTCGATATCAAAACAGTTTAATTCAAATAAATTAGTGGAATATTTGGAATCGCCTGCAATAAGGACCCCACCAACTTCTCTAACAACTCTATCTTTTCTAAATATTTGATATTTAACACGGTTGCTTTTAACCAAGTTTCAGAAAATACTATAACCTCCTAACTAAAACCAAGGCTATCAGAGAATAATCGCGTTAATTTAGTGTTTAACCCTCTTACATTCTGATAGCAAGCATTGAGGATTATATTTAGTATTTTTGACAATATTTCAGCCCTCTGAGGTAAATGAGCTAAATTTTCGGATCTTTCCAGAAATTCCTTAGTCTGCTTTTCCACAGGCAAATTTTTATTTGGCAAATACTGAGTTTGTAGGCGAGAGGGGTGCGAGGAAGAAAAACAAAAATTTGCCTGTTCAGAATTTGCCGTACACACTAATTCTGCTTTGCTCTGTTCGTTGAAAACAATTTTATTGACATTTCCTTTTGAACCTATTCGCTTTACTGACACACAGCCGGCTTTTGTTTACAAACCTGTTGCTTTAATTTGTGCAAGTGAAATTTGATTTTTAATTTTTGCAATTTATATAATAAAATATATAAAAAATAAATAAAATATTAAAAAAAATCTTTAAAATGTAAACACTTTTGGCTTTATTTTCTTTCTTTTGTATTTTGATTCGCAAATTTGGCAAAGAAAAATTTGCTAATGGAAAAGCAAGCGAATATTTCAAAAGAGAAAACAAAAAAATTGCCAAATAAAAATCTGCCTGTGGAAAAGCAGACTTAACAAATGCCTTAGCACGCCAAAATTCTCTCGAAATTAGTCGATGAAACACACTTTCTTTTACTACGATTTTAAAAGATGATCTACTTTCTGAGAATGCAGACCGAAGCTTATAACAACGTAGAAAGAAATTTCTATCGATATTTGATTTTATATAAATACCATTTTCATGGCGGGAGCCATAGATAATGGTCTTTGACCAGGTTGGAGGGAATTGCTAGTGACAGCTACGGAAGACGCATTAGATGTTTGAACTACTGATTCCCGATTTCCGTGAGTAGGTTTTGAAGTATTTTCCAGACTAGCACTACTAATACTCACAGATTTTGGATTAATCACTTTATTTACATCCTTAACGATTTCCGAAGCCGAATGTGACGCAACACTAACATAAGTCTGGACACAATCAGTTTCCGTTGTATCTGTGATATTGACGGATGGTGATTATGGCACTGTATTCTCAAAAGAAACTGTGGGTTTGCGACTAGCCACGACTTTATTGGGAGCCTTTTTCGCAGACCTTTTGCTTTTCTGTCCAGACACAGACGGTGATGATACAAATTCATCAAGCTCTTGGTACTTTTCGAACAAATTGGAATAATTCTCGAAACGTTTTGATAACGATGTAAATTTCTTTTTCATCAAACCAAGCTCCGATTGCAAGTCTTTTACAAAGTTATAAAAATCGGCTGAGAGTTTTCGACAGCACCAACGGACACCAACATTATCCCAAGTCGTGTCTACTACTTCTGCATTAATTCGAGCACATTTAACGTGCCATTGATTAAGGCAAAACCAGCATGTGGCACACAACTCACCATCTACAGAAATATTACATAATTCGTAAGGACAAACCATTTTTAAATAATATATATTTTTTTTAATTTAATTTATGGATTTTCTGGAATATATATCCCTTGAATTTCTTATGAAACACAAAATTTGGCAACTCTGTTTTGAAATGTCAAAATAACAAAACAAAATAAAAAATGTTACAACAACTATATAAGCTAATGCAACAAATGAACAAATTGCAAAATGGAAACAAAATGCCAATTAGAATTAAAAAGATTAATTAATATTAGCGAAAATATGTTAAATTTCATTAGATCAAAATGCACAAAAAGTATTTCACAACTATTTTAGGCACTGTTACCACACAAACACAGATTATATTGTTAGAAATTTCATATTTTTTAAACGAGGACAGAGCACCACAAAATTAGTGAACATTCACGATAGCAAGAAAAAACATAATTTTATGACGTACATACATATACCAGTGGATCTGTCCAAATATACCGCATTGTTAACTAGTTGTTAAATATTTCATAAAATTAATTTGTATTGTATTTTCCTACAGCGAATCCAAATAACAAAATTATATTTGACATATGTTACCATCAGCTGTCATGATAAGGTTATCTTATTAATACACCTTGTGCATACGATATTATTCACCTCAAAAGTTAAATACATGCATGGTACAATTATTCAAGGTAGGCCATAGCCAACTATAAATTACACTTGCTTCATGCTGTGGCTTGTTATGCCAAAGTGATATACACAATTTGTGTGTGTATGTTTTGAAAAATATAAAAATGTATGATTTGAGTCACAAATAAAAAAACAGTACGGCGTCCAACACCAGTTCACGCAAGCACTCCGTGTGAAGGGGGCAATGTGATGAGGTAAGTGTATGGTGTGGAGGGGTCCAATGGAAAAGTGTGGTAGAGGACTCATTGGACCATGGTTGGGTAGGCCAGTGCAGGGTCATGACTCCAAGATCCCCATGTATGAATGTTTCCCAGATGGTAGTAGAGTAGTGGAGTGCAGGAAGTTAAATATATTCACCTCAATAACTGTAATATTTATAGCATCCAAACTAGTCGAAGATTAGTCCTGAAGTGCAATATTTTATCTAAGTAGGTTAAGGTGAATGTCTGCTCCATGTTCATTGGGATTATTACAATATCTCGTTTATCTTTAATCGGTAAACGAATGTGTTGTTATGTCCAGTTTTTGTTGTTTGAAATTCACACGTAATATTACGCTTATTAAATAATTGTAATTTCGTCAAGTATAAACATCATAACCATTTCATAATATTCAATTGGAAATACAGAGTTTGATGATATTAAGCCAGGAACTTCTCTAGTTCGAAGAAATTCGATTAAATGTCTTGGTCCTTGAAGAAAATTTTATTAGTGATTAGTTTTTTTTTTTTTTTTTTTTTTGTGAAATGACTAGGGAAGCATTCATATATTCCGTAAAAGAGCACTGTATGTATAATTATAATTCATATCCATTCGCCCCTCTGAAGGAAAAGCAAAATTGTATATGTGATTTATTATTGTTTACATTTAAATTTATGTTATCGTATTTCATGTGTTTAGAAATAATTGACTGTGATTGCGTCTTTTAATGTATTGGGTAAAACAAAATTAATTTGCAAAAAAATGTGTTGAATAGCAGGGTTTTTATTACAAAGAGTCAAAGGTCATGAGTTATAACACTCGGTTGAAAAAAACTACAGACTCGACAAGCCAAAGTGTAACCGTTTCAAATACTACTCCCAATCCTGAAGATAGCTTGGAAACAGCAACGGCACAATTAAAGGAAATAGTGCAAAATGAAGTTGCTGTAGTCAAAAATATGTTAGATGTGCTTGCAAAAGAAATGAAAGAATTGTCCGAGGTTGTCCACACGAAATCCACGGACAATGTAAACAAAGATACACCAGTGGTTAATTCAAATTGTAATATGGCCGACAAAAGAAGTGAAAATAGTCCCAGTCATTCATTTATGAACGCTCACTCGATCATACAATATCCATGTTCAAACCAAACGCCTTCTACTACTCGGATATTAGCAACTGTTGTTAATAATAATGAGCCGTTAAAAATAAAGGTAGATAAATTAGGTCTTAATTTTAGCGGGGATCCAAGAGACCTCAGGATAAATGATTTTATTTACCGTCTAGAATTGATGCGTGAACAATACAGCATTCCTTGGGCAGAAGTTTTAAGAGATTTTTAATTTTTGTGTCTGGCCAAGCTCGAGTGTGGTATTGGCTATATCGTCGAAATAGTATAAGCACTGATTGGGAAACTCTGAAACATGCCCTAATCAGCAAATATCAAACCCTTCAATCAAAATTTGATATATTGGGATAATTGTTAGAGAGAATACAAGAATGCGAAACGATAAAAATCTTAAAAGGAATATTTGCGATGATATAAAACGTCATGTTTATCAAATGACAATATCGCCAGTGGAAGAATTGCTTATAGAGTGTATCGAGGCAGAGCGAAATTTCCCAAGAAGGGACGTGAGAGCTATGGTAGTACCCCAAGTAAATGAGGTTTATGAGTTAGAATCTGAGTCCACTGATAAAGAACCGATAAGGAATGTAGAAGGAAATGTGTTAGAATTCCGTGTTCAAAGACAACAAAAAACGCCAATAATATGTTGGAAATGCCGTCTAAATGGCCATGTCTTTATGGACTGCCTGGAAGAATATAGGAAATTATTTTGTTACAAGTGTGGTAAACCCACAATTACACCAAAATGTCCCATATGTCAACAGGGAAACCAGCGGAGGGACGTGGAAATGACAGGGGAGACACGTCCGGTAGAGAACCCTGCAACCAACAACCAGAAGTGAATAAGATAGTCAAGGTTTTAGTTAGTAGTAATAATAGTAAAATAGAAAATAATAAGTTTAGAGTCAATCTGTCAGAAGTTATTCCAGAATTAAGACATTATATTCCCCGTAGAAAAACGAAAAGAAAATTATGTGAAGGTTAGGGAAAGAATTTTCAAAACCGATGCCATTACCGTTCCCAAAAAATTTTGAAATTAAGACTGAAAAGAAAAACGTCATCTGGTAAGCTCTATTTCGAATGTGTCCCAAACGAAAGGTGATCCACGAGTTTTTACACAAATTGAGATTCATGGGAAAATAATTGAGGGTATTTTGTACACAGGGGCATCAGTGAGCCTCCTAGGCAAAAACTGTAGAGAGTTCATTGAGGAATTGGAAATCCCAATTATACCAATGGCGAAAATATAAGTCGCGGTAAAATATCAAAATGAAGAAAAATATATGATTTTATTTTTATGTCTCGACCTGGAACAGAGACTTTATTTAGGCATTGATTTTTGGCGAGAGTTTCAATTAGATCCGGAAGTCATAGGTGTGGCCGAGATAGATGTGGAGAAAATTACCGCGGAAATGTCCGAGAAGGGCGATAATAATAAACTGGACCCCCCAAAAGTTGTCCCCGGAACAATCCAAACGTTTAAATGAGGTTGTAGAAAAGTTTATAACTTTCGAGAAAAACGGTTTGGGGGTATACAACTCTAGAAAAACACACGATCAAATTGATTGAAGGGGCGGAGCCAGTCAAAGATCGTCACCACCCCATATCCTATAAGCTATAACTTATCAAGAGCTAGACAATATGTTAGCACTTAATGTTATAAAGGAGAGCGAAAGTCCCTGGAGCAACAGAACGACTATCGTGCGTACGCCCGGGAAAAATCGATTCTGTCTGGACGCACGTAAATATTTAATAAACTCACTGTAAAGGACGCCTACCCGCTGCAAAATATAGATGAAATTCTGAGTCGCATAGACGAAACCTACTATATTAGCAGCGTGGACCTTAAATACACATTTTGGCAAATCGAAATGGACGAAGAAAGCAAATCGTACACCGCCTTATGGTCCCAGGTCCATTGTATCAATTCCGTGTGATGCCGTTTGGCTTGTGCAATGCCGCACAAAGATTATGTCTTCTGATGAATAAAGTCCTTCACCAAAGACTGAAAGAGAATGTCTTTGTGTACTTGGACGACCTGTTGATCATATCGGGTGATTTCGACGAGCATCTTCGTCTATTGAATGAGGTAGCCGAATGTCTGAAGAAAGCGAACTTGACCATAGGCCTTAAAAAGTCGCAGTTTTGTTTTCAACAATTAAAATATTTAGGTTACAATTTAGGCGAGGGAGTTTTGCGTACAGATCCTGACAAGATAGAAGCTATAAAGAAAATAAAGATTCTAAAAAGTGCGGGAGAAGTCAGAAATTTTCTCGGTACTGCAGGGTGGTATCGCCGGTTTATAAAAGACTTCGCCACCAGTTTATAGAAGACTTCGCCAATCGCGTTTCATTCGCAAAAGCTCAACAAATGTCAACGAAATTATAGCCTTACGGAAAAGGAGTGCCTTGCCGCAGTTATGGTTATAAAAAAGTTTCATGGAGTTCAAGGTATTTACTGATCATGCGAGCCTGCAATGGCTAGTGAGCTTAAAAGACCTATGTGGTTGATTAGCTCGATGGTCGTTACAGCTCCAAGGTTATAATTTCAAGATCGAGCACCTAAAAGGTAAAGAAAATGTTGTCGCTAACATGCTGTCTCGTTCGCCTACAGCCTGCGAATTAGATGTTGACCAGTATTTGATTTGAGACCAATGAATTTGAAAGCGACCAATATAAGGAGCTCCGGGATGTGGTGGAGAAAAACGAAGAAAGATTGCCAGATCTTAAGATTGTGTGTAACATTATATTTAAAAAGGGGTACGCTTCGTATGACCCGGACTCCCAAGAATTTCAATGCAAACTATGGGTTCCGGATTCGCTCACTCATATTCTAATTGAACAGGCACACGACAAAACTACCTCTGTCCATGGTGGCATTTCCAAAACCTTATATAGGCTTAGGGAGAGGTATTATTGGCCCCCAATGGCTTCCCAGGTCCGACAATATGCTTCTAAATGTACCATGTGTAAGGAAACAAAACCGGCAAATGAAAACACACAACCGAAAATCGGAAATGAAGCCATTACCCACGGACCATTTCAAAAATTATATACTGATTTTTTGGGTAAATACACAAGGCCATGAAAGAGGCGACTGCAACTAATGTTGTTAAATTCTTGGTAGAAGATATTTTACGGACGTTTGGTGTACCCGAGACGATAAATAGCGATAACGGGGCACAATTTGTATCCAAAGCATTCTAAGAAATGATTGATATCTATAGAATCAATTATCTTTAAACAGCACCCTATGCCCCGCAATCGAATGCATCTGAACGGGTTAACCAGTCTGTCCTGGCAGCAATAAGAGCCTATTTAGATAATGACCACCGTGACTGGGATCTGCATTTAACAGAAATAGAATATGCCCTCCGCACGTCTGTACATAGTGCAACTGATGTAACCCCATTCTTTGCCCTTTTTGGTTACAACATGTATTCTCATTGTTGTATACTGTATATTAGATAACTACTTGTTATATAAATACTGTATTCAATGTATATTTGTAATAGTTATCTTTGCATTCTATGTGTTCATTGAATATAATTCATATAAATAAATTCAGTTTTCAATAGTACAACTAACGAATAATACATGGCGCAGCCGGATAAATGGTTTTAACAAGGAGGTCTTCTAGAACTACAAATTGTATTTATTCTGAAAATAGAGAAACCAGCGAAGAATTTGAAATTGCAAATGCAGGATATACATGAAATGCGTTAGATATTCGCAGACCAGAACCACTGCTGTTTGAAGGAAATATTTCGACAAATTGGCGAACATTCAAGTAAAATTATGATGTTTATGCAATTGCTATTGATCTTGATGCAAGAAACGAATCACAGAAAATTGACATATTTTTGAGTACGTGCGGTTAAGATGCAATTGAGATCATGGTACAATAATACAAGGTAGGGCAGCTTGAGGTGAATAACAAACAAGCAACTATGTACGTGTGGCCTCTTCTGCCAAAAATAAAATAAATATACGTAACAAGTGTTTGTGTTTATTTGACATTTTTTCAACACAAAACTAAAACTGCGAAAAATGAATTAAAGGTAATGATTTCTTCCCAAAATCCAGTAGGGAATACCATAAAATGTTTGTTTCATCCATAACAAAGTAATTACTTCCAGACGGACGTGTTAAAAACTTTTTTTCATTTCAGTTAAACTTGAATATATTTCAATTTATTTGACATTGTATTCAAAACAATACACACACATACACAAAATTTTTGCACACCAAAAAGAAATGAAGTTCATGAAGCATTTAAGTTTAATTCAAGAAAGCAAAATGATGATGAACCCTTCAAATCTTACTTAATGGACCTGAGAAGGCTGGTAAAAAGTTGTGGGAATTTGGATAGTGGGCGTATGATTCGTGATAACATTGTGATCAGAACAAATTGTAGGAAGCTCAGAAAGAGAAAGCAATAGATATAGCCCGAGCTTCCGAAATGGTGGATAAACATGCAAGTGGCATGGAGAAGAAGAACCCGTACCTGAATATAGAAATTGTCAAGAAACAGCATAATGATGAAAGCGGACACACAAAAAGGTAATTTCAAGGGAAATCCAATGAAATGGGAAAAATAGAATGTGAATTTTGTAAAAGACACGGGTGCAGATGTTAACGTTCTGCCACTACGTTATTTAAAGTATACACCTAAGTCTGTTTTTACACGGGTAGATTGGTTCCAGAAGAAGCCGAGTAAAAAAAAAAGCTTGTAAAAATTGCATTGATCTTATACATAAAGGGAATTCCCTTAAATTAGTGCTATTCCCATTTGCTTTGACCAGTAAAAATTGTTTGTACGCGCTAAATGGGAATTCACTTAAATCTTTAAGCTAGTGTTCGCAAACTATCGATGGTTTCAGACTTTTTTCTTTCATAAATACGTTTTTGTGATATGAGCATACTTCGCAAAAATTAAATTTGACAAAAAAAATTTAGGTACATAAAATTTCAAATCGTGCTAAATGGAAATGGACGAAGAAAGCAAATCGTACACCGCCTTATGGTCCCAGGTCCATTGTATCAATTCCGTGTGATGCCGTTTGGCTTGTGCAATGCCGCACAAAGATTATGTCTTCTGATGAATAAAGTCCTTCACCAAAGACTGAAAGAGAATGTCTTTGTGTACTTGGACGACCTGTTGATCATATCGGGTGATTTCGACGAGCATCTTCGTCTATTGAATGAGGTAGCCGAATGTCTGAAGAAAGCGAACTTGACCATAGGCCTTAAAAAGTCGCAGTTTTGTTTTCAACAATTAAAATATTTAGGTTACAATTTAGGCGAGGGAGTTTTGCGTACAGATCCTGACAAGATAGAAGCTATAAAGAAAATAAAGATTCTAAAAAATGCGGGAGAAGTCAGAAATTTTCTCGGTACTGCAGGGTGGTATCGCCGGTTTATAAAAGACTTCGCCACCAGTTTATAGAAGACTTCGCCAATCGCGTTTCATTCGCAAAAGCTCAACAAATGTCAACGAAATTATAGCCTTACGGAAAAGGAGTGCCTTGCCGCAGTTATGGTTATAAAAAAGTTTCATGGAGTTCAAGGTATTTACTGATCATGCGAGCCTGCAATGGCTAGTGAGCTTAAAAGACCTATGTGGTTGATTA